>NC_081412.1:598680281-598980281 GCF_030272615.1 Cryptomeria japonica | reverse complement strand
TGAAGAAAAGCTTGAGCTAGCTTTTAAAGATGGCACTATTGTAGAGCTGAAGAGTAAATTGGAAGGACAAAATCAAAGGGGTGAGTCTTCCCAACTGATGATTTCTTCTTCTCCTGCTAAGCCCCCTCCTTCCAGCCCAATTATTGAATTCCCTCCTTCTCGCATGACTCCTAGTTTCCAATCAACTGAGAACATTTAGGATGAGATTGAGAGATTGAGGCAAGCTCAAACAATTTTTGCAAATAAGTATGAGGAAAAAATCAGGGGTACTATTTTGAAGTTTGCCAATAGTATTGGGTCAACAATTGTGCATATACATATGAAAAGGATAATGATTATTTTAGATTCTTTGAAAGAAGAAAAGGCTACTTTGGAGACAATTTTGGATAAATGGACTGCCAGAGAGGTGGATTTGAAGACTATATATTCTTTGTCCCAGGGAGAAGAAGGTGTTGATGTCATAATCAAAGCTACTTCTAAATTAGCAAATGAGTTATCTAGGTTTGCTGTAGAAGAAGTTAACATTGAAAGGAGGGCAAACTTGTACCGAAAGGAGTATGCAAGTGAAAAAATTGAATTGTTTCCTGGAGGTTTTTTGAGCACCAATAAGATAAAAGATAAAGAAGTATGGATTGAGGAGTTGGGTCATAAATTGTGTCAGAGAATTAATAACATTATAAACATGGATGATACTTCTTTATTTATTCAAACTATTGAGGAAATTGAGAAAATAAAATCACATTTCCACTTTTTGGAGAAGGACGTTAAACAGTTGACAAAATCATGGAAGAGTTGGAACAAATTGAAGAAAAAAATTATTAAATTCTCATGGCCTGATGATGATACATTCAAAATATGGGAAACCAGATATATTTTGAAAGAAACAGAAGTAGAGGAAGGTCCCACCAATGCCCCGACATGTGGCAGTTCACAGGCAACCTGATCTGCAGAGGAATACTTTTCAGAATTAGTTGCGCTCCTACTGCTACAATATTTTGTAATTGATGTAACTTTTTTGGGGGAATTATGGTTAGGATAGGAATATTTTCTAGGGAAGTCTGAAGCTTGTCGCATCCTATTTTCTATAAGTGGATACCAGGACTACCAAGAAGGGGATCGCAAGAATTTTGTATGAAAGCTCTGGCAAAATATATACAGGCTTTTGTTTTGGCATTTTAGAGGATCATTTTGTGTCTATGTCAAACTTTGATGAGAGAATATTAATATGCAATCAGAACATTTATGAGCCCAGATCTATGTTGTCTTTGTGTTTGTATGCTTGTTATCATTTTGATTAAATGATCTAGGATTGTTTAGTTAAACGATTTGCAAGGAAAATTATGAGAATGTCTTAGGTTTTTTCCTCGAGGAGGAAAATTAAGTATAATTAATTCCTTTTCATTGATAATCAGTAAATTTTCATGAATTTGATGACTGGGTCTAGCATAGATTGAGAGTTTATATATGTCAGGCATATATAGATTCACTAAATCAAGGTGATGATATGTATGTGAATTTCTATTGTCAAATTTTCATTCCATTCTTAATGACTCAAGAGACAATTATAAGATTATCACTATCAAGGTTTCATTATGTGTTGTATGAATAATATAAACCCAACTTTATATTCCATACCACATCATGTGATGGCACATCACATCAAATCAAAAAAGATTTATCAAGAGGACATATGGTTTTATCAAACAAGAAATTACACACAACAATCTGGAGATAAAGACATGAAATCTTATATATTTAACTTCTCAATTAAGAATGTATACCAAAACTACACTTACAAAATACTCCAATACATTCAGTTTGCACAGACTAAACTTCTCATTCCTACTAGACTTTTCTAAAACATAATAATTGGAGCCCACCCAGTGGCCGAAAATGTCTATCTATCTATCTATCTCCCTTTTTGATACAAAAATGACTCATTACATATACATGAGCCAGAGGATTCAAATGAAAGGACATACCTTTTCATCATGCTAAACTAAACTTAACTAAAACCTAACACCTTACTACCTAATTGCTAGACATAAAGCAAAATTAGAAACTAAGAAGTCAATTTTGGTCATCCAATAATGTGTTACATTTTTTAATATGCTCCAAATACTTGTTGTCCATGTGAGTGTTGTTGTTGAACACGGTATCTTTGACAGCGATCTCCATGGTAACCATCTTCTCCATCTGATCACCTGTTTCCTTCATGTCCAAAATATTTGCCCGAGCAACATCAAGGGATGCACTAAATACATTCTGGCATTCTGTAATCCAAATCCCTCTTTCTTTTAACTGCTCTACATCATCCACAATATGTGGTATGCCATGCCTAACAATATCCTTGCAGTCAGTAAATTCTCACTCAATATCTACGCCAAATGCCTTGTGTTTCTTCAACCTTCTCTGGATCTTCTCAACTATTTTCTCATCGGCATTCTTATCCTTCAATAGTGCCTTCAGCCCCATTAATATCCTTTTATAAGAAACCATATTGTCCAGGGTCTTCTGACAATTCACCCATAATTCTCTGAGGATTTCCAATAAATGCTCAAACCTATTAGTCAACAGAACACAAGCAACATCTACCCTGGTAGTTCGAATTTGCCCCCTTAACTTGATGTTCTCTTTCATCTGCTCCTCATACTTCTTCTTCCACTGAGCACTAGTATCTACTATCTGTGGCACTTCACGTCCACGACCTCTCATCAAGTCTTCATATTAACTTTTATATTTTTGACCCTCTTTCACTACCCACTGCATTTGGGCCTTATTCAGTTTCGCAATGTCAATCCCCAAATATGTGGTGACAATTGGATTAACCTCTCCCACTTTTAGCTTCATCATATGCCTAAATGCCTTATCCACATCTATAATTTTGGGTCTCTTATTTGGAGGGTACAGGGCCCAGAGAAACATTTCTTCTTCATTTGGATCATACCTTGATCCAATAAAAATATCATTTACACCCTGTATATCTAACTTTACATCCTTTCTATCAGAATGCAACAAGCTATCAAAAATGAAAGAGGCACTTAAGTCCCAACCTAGGATCAAGATGACACCTGCCTCAATAAGAATCTGTCTCCCTCTCTATGGTGTCATTATGGCCACCTCTACATCAATGTCTTCTTTCAATTTCTTAAGCATCTCTGCTTCATTCTTCGGGGTAACATTTGGGATGCTCTCCCTCAATTTTTTCCCTTTTTAGTGATACAAAAATGATTTGAAATCTTTAGAATGTACAAAAACTTCATCTACAACAAAGGCAACATGCTCTTCCATTCTTACATCTGCATTTGCATTCATTCTCACCATGGCTTGCTCATGGCTCTCTGCCACTTCTTCTAACTCAGGTTCTCAGAGGGTCCATATAGCTATATTCTCATCAAACCCGCTCTTAGAATCTCCTTCCTCTCTTAGTTCCTAAAGCCTCTGCTTCCATTCTTCCAATCTTTGGTTCAATTCCTCCAAAACCGCAACAACCTCATTTCGTTCCTTATTTCTGAATAGATCTTTAGCCTCCAAGGGGATATGCAAATACTCTCCCAGATTTTGGCTCTTCCTACAATGGTGGATGTATCCCTCTGATCATAATTCTTCCGAGCCTGATGTCCATATAGATTGTACTCCTCTACCAGCTTATTTTCTATCATTTCATAAGCCTTAGTAGAGACAATGGTGAAATCTCTGAAATGTAAAGTGCTAGACATAAACACCTGCTTGTGTGCACCAGCTAAATGCTTGCCTTTTGACATGCTAAGCTACCTAACAATTTCTAACTAGGCAATCCTTATAGGAACTAATGTGGGCAACATATATGGAACACCCTCAAAACCATAAACCCTGAAAAAGGTGAAATTCTGGCATACAAACCAGTCACCCCAATTGTGGTTGAGTCTGGTGTCTCCAAAAGCATGAGGTCTCAAGAATCTCTTAATCTTCGGTGAGATAGACCCATCACATTCCACTCCAAAGAATCTATACAAGGGCTTGACAAAATATTCTTCAAACAACACATAGTGTGATTTGTCGAACCTTGAACCCCACAAGGATACCCATAATTGAATTGGTTGGTCCTATCCCTCTTTGTTCCTAGGAGTCACCCTTAATTCTTTTGGCCACAAACCTTTCATCTGCCCATGAAACAAAACCATATGCATTAGCAATGAGTAAAATTTGAAAGTAGGGTTAGGCTCTATTTGCAAACTCAGGAATCCTTCATGCAGCTTCTCTGCCAAGTAAGTTGCATAATCAAATGGCCTTGGCTTATGCATTTGAATGTCTACAACCAACACCAATGGGCCTATCCTTGTAACATTAGGAACTTCTTCCCCGCAAACCTGGCCGCATGTCCAGTATGTGTACTGCAAGTATTGTCTGAACAGAGTGACTTCAAAGTGAGGACCATCTTGCTCTGTAAGTTGTCCCTTCTCCTTCTTATTAATTGCTAATTTCCACACTGTGTGAGAAGTGTCCATTTGGGTATACTCTCTTTCTAGGTTTGTAAACGATAGGGGCATTTAGGGCTCATAAGTCATACAAAAGTCCTCCTGAATGGTCCCAACACATATCCAGATGAACGGATCCCCATTAGGCAATTGGATGCATCTTTTTTCTTTTTTGTATTTCCTGGTAAGAAATTCCAATCATTTGAGATTCAAAAAAACATTTGGGACCACCAATCTGCCCAAACCTGTCATCCAAGGGTTCGACAATGGCATATCCTTGTTCCACCTCAAATAGTGATACAAAAACAATTCATGGCCCCTTATGGTTATCTAGATATCTCCAACCTCTTTGTACTTATCTTCTAATTGATTCTTGGGCAGCAAATAGGTTTTAGATCTCCTCGAGTTAGCACCCGAGGCCTCCATTTGGTCAATCATGTCTTGGTTCAATTTTCGCTTCTACACACCCTCCACAGACTTCATCTTTTTAGCTTTAGTGGACTGTGTATCTGAAATCTCTATGACCTTTCTCTTCCCTTCTGAACTAGAAACCTCCATGATTAAGTTCTTGAATTCTCAAATTACCCGCGCTTCCTATCTGCAACTTCAATGTTGATGATTAAAGAAACCGTGAATAATTATGTCATGAGAACTCTTTCTTTATGCTGGATATGCAACGGCTAGAAGGACTCTTTAACGATCAAAACTCAACAATTTTGCTTAGTGCAGATCAAATTTACTTAATCGCGAGCATTTGATAGTGGCCGTCGTATCATATATTCCAATGGCTATTCGACATAACCCTACCCGATAATTCAATTACTTCATGCCACCCAAATTTTATGTTCCTTCAATTACCTTTTTGTCTCGCCTATTGGCATAGGTCATTCCAACTAGTCTAGCAAATCTCACCCTGACTATTCCCCCTTTTTCCTCATGGCTTGACTTATCCCAATGGAACCACCTTCCCTCTTAAGTGGCAAGCTTTGCTTTATGTTAGATCGGGGTATGTCTCTTCGATGAAATCTCCTCCTGTTTATCTCTCTACTCGCTCCTTCGGACTTCAGAATAAGTCACTTAATACTTCACCCGATGGTCCCATGGCATATAACTTTCTGTTGATTGGCATGAATTTCATCGGTTGTTTCATCGGGCATCGATGTAGCTTATTCTCCTTTCTTCTAAAGGTTATAGTCTTCCCGATAGACCCACCCTCTATGGCATTCTGACCATCGGGCATCGACACAACTCAAAAAATGCTTCTTCGATGACGTCAGTTATCTTGATGAGTCTTTTCACACCTTTTTCTCCTTATCGGGCTGCTTTGGTCTATCGGTGTATGCTTTCCTGATGTAATCACTTCGCTTGTGACGAGCTCATCTTCCTTATCAGGTGTCAGGAAAACTCAATACGCATCTCCCCGATGATGTATGTTATTCCGATAATTCTTCTTCCTTTCTTGACTGGAACCACTTTATTGGAGAAAATCTTTTCGATAAAGTCGCCTTCTTTATTTGGTGCATCGGGTATCGGGGTAACAAAAAATTAGGACCTCCCGACAACTTGATGTCATTGCTATGAATATATCACCTCGTCAGTTATCGGCAGGAGTTTCACCGATAACCCCATCGGGTATCGGGATAACATTTTTTCCTCGTTGTCGATAGTGTATGTTATCCTGATGACTCCGTCTTCTTGTCACACCATTGCCATAACCCCCCCCGATGGGTTTCCACTTAGTCGCACTTTTTCCATCTGTTCATGCTTTTGAAAACAATGTCAACATGAGTTACTTCGATAAACACACCATCCTCCTTGGGTGATCTCATCGGGGTAACTTATGCCGATAAGGAGAATTTTGCATTTTTCAAAAAAAGAAGCCCTTTTCCATGGATACAACTTTTAAGAACCATACAAAAAGGTGGCTTCACCCATTTCACTGACATCCCTGAACATGTTCACGACCCTGCTCTATGCTGATCCTCCAAAAGTGCTTCTGCAATGAAACTAATTGTCAAGATGAGGATTGCCAGAATGTCATAGTACTCAACATTCCCTTGAATATGCCCAAGTGATGCTTTTTCATGAAGATACTACAACATATCACCTGTACATACAATCCAATAGTAAATGCTGTTATGATGAAACTAAAAGTGTCCATATATAGCACAAAACTATTTTGTAAAAATATGTGCTAACAAGATGAACCTAATAGTAATGTAGCTTTGTGAAGTCATTTGTGCCAAGCGACCAATATCATGGCAAACACATTTGACATCAATCACTATTTTAAAACACTATCACACTGAAGATATCATCACTGTGGTTGTTTACTGTTGATGATATCTCTATCTTTGTCCGATATGTATAGGATCATAATGGAAAAACACCAAAAAATGGCAGGATATTATGGTATTGGAAGTTCAAGATGCTGGTGAAGGTTTGCGTCATTTCTGTTCAAGGGATATTCAGTGGACGCCAATTTGTGTCAAAAATGATTCAGCGATAGACCTCTGTGCAATAATTCCACTCAGTAGATTGGATTCATTCATCAAAGGGGAATCATTGCGCAAAGGTGTTGAAACCCAATTCCTCTAAAAGCGGCACAGTGAGCACGATAGTGTTGTGCACAACATGCATACAACAAAGATGTATAGCTAGTTCATTGACACATTCTTTCCTATTCTTTGCCTATGTTTAATGACATTATGGCTGTTGTTGATAATAGGAGAGTTGTTTTACAAGGTATTGGTGTTCATATGGACCAGAAGACAATAGGAAAAAGTCACCGAATGTGAAGCGCACCCGAAAATATCAGAAAAAAAGAGGTTGTACATGTCACTTGATTGTTAAGGTGTTATATGGTAGGCTAGATGTCACCATCTTGATATTGAAGCAACTGTTGGATGTAGACAAGAATGGTGAAGCTTGTCATGCCGTGGATGATACCACCAATGTGTTGCACTCTTAATTTGCACCAAACCTTTCCAATGAATGCAAAGCATATATAGAGAGGTTGTTGGTAATTGATGTGAGCGTTGATGCTATTATGGACGGACATCTTGATGATCCCATTTTTCATGACATGTTGAAGAAGAGAGATTCATTCGTCACACGCAAGGATGTTATGAACACGATGACAAGGGTCTGTTCTATTTGGTCACAAAATCATGTGCATGATGCCACTAGCATCTTAGAATGAAAAAAATAAGATGAGGAAAATTTCTTTTTTTTCCAACAGCCACAAGGTGCCGACAAACCTTTCATTATGGGAATACAAACGTCTTGGATGCTTGACATGATGGTTCTAATCTTGTATGACTCAATTATCTCAATGGATTCGACATTTGAAACAAACAAATACAGGGTAAGTCTCTTTGAACTTAACCTATTTTCATACAGCCCATTTGATTTGTGGATGGTCATGATCTTCCTGTTTATTGTTTAAAACAATATCAATTGTATTCGTGTCTCGTCTTTGACAAGCATCAATCAGGGGTGCCTGTTGCATGGGCTGTGACATCGAGGAACAAGATTGAGGATATCCAGGTATGTTTGATGGAGTTGTGGAGATGAGGAAAGGAAAAGAGGCCTGATTGGAGGATCAATGCATTTATCACGGATGATGCGAGTGCAGAGATTCAATTAAACATTTTTTTCCTAACAGGAGTGTTTTTTATGCCATTTCATACTTTGTATTTGGCACGTGCGTCGAGCATGGCTGAATAATGTGTACAAGTATGCAACGAAGGAAAGAGCAATGGACATTTTTCATCGTCTAGGGGCGATAATGATGGAAATGCATGAAAGTGAAGAGAGCACTTTGGAGGAGCTGCACACTTTCTTTGCCAAATTTAGTGATCAACCACATTTTCTAGAGTACTTCTATAGCACATGGTGTCAAGGAGAAGGCTATATCGATGAGTTGGACATTACATTTGACTTGGCTTTATGACTTGTTACCCGTTTTGGTTGTCGTTTGGTAGTTGACATCCTACTCCTATTTTTTATTTCTTTTTTTCAATTTTTTTTGGCTAGCTATGTGGGCAAAAAAATTTAGGAATTTCTCTCATGCTAACTAGGACACAAATAATGCCATCGAATCATACCATGAAAAATTGAATTCGCTGCACCTAAGAGATGATAAAAAGACATGCTCGAGGAGGATGGACAATTTGTATTTTATACTTGTGTATAAAGTGGAACCATTTTACCAGCATAAGCGAGAATTGCAACATTTTGGATTTATCAAAAAATACAGGTTGACACATTTACAAACTAGTATGGAGAGGTTAAAGGCAATTCCTGATGCCAATTTTTTTCTAGACAACACTACTCGTGGTTGGTACTAGGTGAAAAGTCAGCCCTCGTGCAACTGGTATGTGGTTAGGAAATTTGGGGATCACTTCTATATCTATGAATGTCCATGGAGTTTGCAAGGAAACATGTGCAAGCATGCGTTGAAGGTTGTTGCAATGATGAACAATTCATTCCATAATTCACGTGTTCTGGGTAAGTGGATGTTCGTGAATGTTGATCTTTTCTAACTTTAAAGATGTGTACTTCACTCTAAGATCTTGTTTCAAACAAATCCTATTCCTATGTTGACTCCAACATCTGCTAATACTAATGAAAACCCAATACTTGAACCTGTCGTCGATAGCATTTCTAATGCACATACAAATTTAGAGGATGTAGACACCATAATGTGGAATGAAGCAAATACAAAGTTAAACATGTTGTCGCAAACAATGTCAGGTTCAGGTGATAAACTAATGGCATTTTTAGGCTATTTGGATAGGTTCATGGCTGATATTTAGAATTTCGGTGCCATGTCATTTGATTTTAGTCTCTCT
Organism: Cryptomeria japonica; assembly: GCF_030272615.1. Lineage (NCBI taxonomy): Eukaryota > Viridiplantae > Streptophyta > Pinopsida > Cupressales > Cupressaceae > Cryptomeria > Cryptomeria japonica. Next base: position 598,970,968 of record NC_081412.1, on the reverse strand, counting down.
AGCGATCCAGCCAATACAACCATCGAATGTATGTGGCCTTGGTTAAGTGCATGTCGGGTTCGTCATCACAATCGGTGGCAACATATGCAGAGTACTATGAGTGAGATTGGTCATGATATTCAGTAGCCTATCACCTTTGAGTTCCCCTTTGAGACTTATAGGAGGAGAAGAAAGAGGCAATTGGACCAAGCACCGGAACCGCATGTCCTTACCACTGCATCGGTTGTGTCTAATACAGGTTGGTACTCTAGTGTCACCTGTAAGTCATTTCTAAACATGTGAATGTTGCACGCGTTTATTTAGTTGTCATGTCTTGTAGTCGGTGAAAGTGATCCACACTTATGTGTGATAGTGTTCGGCATCCCCTCAACATCTAGCCATAGGAGTCATCGTCGGTGATTGGCTTTTGATAGTCTTTTATGTGGACAGGGATCGCAAAATTATCCTCCCTGATACTAATTTTGGTATTATTTATTCAGATTAAGCTTTTTATTTGTAACTATGTCATGTATGTGCTTGATGTTAAGCCATTCTTCATTCAACCTGTTGCGTAATATGGAACAACTTTTTTTATTGTAGTTGCATTGTAATGTTTACTATTACTATCCCTAACCATCTTTTATAATGTATCTTTGTATGTAGGTCCGTTGTTTTTTTCCATTTTTTTATCACTAAATGGCTTTCACATACACGTCGGGTGACAGGCACAGGTTTAATGCAACTTAATTTTCAGTATTACGCTTTTATGTCTTCAATTTATTGAATTCTCTAGTTAAATAATTAACTCTTATGGTGTGATTATGTCTTGCATTTTTTTAGTGCTTAACACTCTTGTGTCTTACATTTATTGAATGCTATAGTTATATTACTAACACTCTTATTTCAGTCTGCCTTATTTCAGCGCCTCCTAGATATCCTTGCTGTGGATATTATCCAAATGATAACTCCCACATGGGTCGGTGAGTGGACCATTTGAATGTGAAGACATTATACCGAGGACAATATGTACACTGTCCACATAGAAGACATGATGTTGTTCGCCAGATTGTTGACTCCAGTGATAGTCACTTTGTATAGGCGACTATGGCCAGTGTATTTCGCCCTTACGTACTGGCCAGTCACTCTCCCTCGGAATCACATAATGTGTGTTGATAGACCCCATTAAAGACATGGACGGTCCCTGGTGCCATACTCCGATGATAGTATCGAGGATGTCATGACATTCTTTCTTTGGAACCTCCTTATAATGGAGTACACCCGCATTTTCACGGGTTATGGTAGTCCTCGGCCATCACCAAGGTTTGTGAGGATACAGAGTAGATTCCCAACACAGAGGAGGTCCTCTCATTAAAATTGTATAACTACACCTATATGACTATGCTCTTTTTATAGAACAGTTCATTTCTATGGTTACATAGCCTCTCGATTGTTTATGATTTATATGTTTGTGTTGGTTATGTTTACAATTTATATGTTTGTCTCTATAAACTTTATATGTCTACAAACCAATACACTTTATATGTTAATTTAAATCTAATAAATATAATCCTTTCTCTAAACATGTCATAGCATTAAGTCTGCTCTAAAAGGAATAGCATTGATTTCTGTAATAATGCAATTTTGATATGCAATGAAATTAAGATGTGAGATATGGAAAGCAGATAATCTAATAAATATAATCCTTTCTCTAAACATGTCATATCATTAAGTCTACTCTAAAAGGAATAGCATTGATTTCTGTAATAATGCAATTTTGATATGCAATTAATTTAAGATGTGAGATATGGAATGCATGTGTAAATAGTGAACGCTTAGATTGAAGACAATTTTCTCACCTTCATGATGATGCACGTATCAACAAAATAGTATGTGTTAGTCTATTTGTGTTAGTCGATTTCGCTAATTCGAGGACTGGCTGGCCGACATTTTCTTTTGCCACGTGAAACAACGAAATCGACTAACACACCATGTTAGTTGATTTGTGTTAGTCAATTTTTCTGATTCACAGACTGCCTAGCCGCCATTTCCTTTTGGCCCTCGAAACGGTGAAAACGTCTAACACTGCGTGTTAGTCTATTTTTCCATTTCGAGGGCCAAAAGGAAATGGTAGCGAGGTAGTCTGCAAATCAGTGAAATCGACTAACACGACATCTTAGTCAATTTCGGTGATTCACGGAATTCATGGCCGCCATTTCCTTTTCGCTCGCAAAATGGTGAAATAGACTAACACGCCGTGTTAGTCATTTTTGTTGATTCGCTGACTGGCAGGCCACCATTTCCTTTACGCCCGCAAAATGGGAAATCGACTAACATGACATGTTAGTCTATTTTGCCATGAGACGACGATGTGGAATTGGCGGGCAATCAGCCCATGCGAATCAATGAAAATGACAAACACTTCTCACATATATATGAAGTGTTACTTTGAATTTCAGTTTCTTTGTTTACAGAATACAAGTATAACTAACTAACTTGCGTGTTATACTCCACCTTATTCATGTGCTAAAGCTTAAATAGTTAAATACTCATTGATCTATATTTAATATTTACAAAAAAAAATACTCATTGAGCTATCTTATGTACTTGTGATTCAGTTTATCCATCACTTATAAATAAGCATTTTTCAGTTAAATACTCATTGATCTATATTTAATATTTACAAAGAAGAATACTCATTGAGCTATCTTATGTACTTGTGATTCAGTTTATCCATCATTTATAAATAAGCATTTTTCAGTCTTCAATAAGAAACTATTATAAGCAGGTGGAAGTTAAGGAAAATTGCCAGCATACAAATATTGGCTCTTTTAAATCCATTATATAAAAACCTTTAACCTACAGATTTAGGTTTTAGGTATAGATTCACTCACCTTGGTTCGCCAAGACTGATTCAGAAGTCATTAAGAGAAGTGCGAAAACCATTCATCATACAAGATGTGTAGAAAAGACACATATAACCATTCAAAAGGCATGAAAAAGTGTACAAGAAACCAATCATTAACCATTGAAGCTATTTAAGTGAAGTCAATCACATTTATTGAAAATAACCATTCATGAAGCATACAAAGTGTTTTCTTAAATGAAAGAATATGTTTGATTACAAACAGTCTGCACCACTGCTGATGTTTTATTCAATAGGAGTCAACAATATACATCTAGAAAACTTTTGTAACAGTACAAGCCTCTTATGGAGGTAGAGGTTGAGTATTTAAATGACTTTTGTTTCCCCTAGTGGTCGGAGTAAGGGGAGGCACATCATTCCCATCATCTTCATCGGTTACAGAGGCAGACACCTCCTCGTACCTCCGTTTCTAGTAGTGAGTGCCTTGCGCACAAACATTTAGCATGCCCTGCATCTGGTCACTTATGATTTTGCTGCTTTTAGCGCACGCCTCACACACTACCTCCTATCTCTCATTCGCCATCTGCAATCTATGCACTTCTAGCTCAAGGTCTGTATTCTTATCATCCAAGTCCATGACCTTGTTATTGAGTCCCATGCATTTCTTATTGAGTTCAGTAAATTTCTTATTGAGTTCAATGCATCTCCTTTTCACTTCAGTGAATCTCCATTCAAGATTAGAAACAATCCCCTTCAGCCTTTCATTTTCAATGTGGGCCATTTCGACCTTCTACTTTAGCAGTTCTACACGCATAGCGTCAAACTTCATTCTATCCATCCCATCGTTCCAGTCTGGAAAGGGTGGTGGTGGTTGTCTTGCAGACTTCCCTAAACCATCATCGGAGGTGAGAACATCGGGCATCCCATTTGCCTTTGAATTTGTAGCAGGAGTTCTGTTCTACGGAACAGATGTTTCGACGCCCTTTCTTTTTCATGTCTGTTCTCTTCCCATTGCCATCCCTGCAAACAATACCAAAAAAGAAGTATCAGTAGACAGGTGCACAAGACAACATGAAAAATGCAGGAAACAACAGTTTCTACCAAGACAAAATGAATGGGCATCTGTTGCATTTTTTGCATGAATAACATTATGTACAATACAAAACTTAACGTGTTCACTAAAGTTGACATGTTCACTAAACTGGGCACTTGTGTGGTAGGTTACCTGCCAATTGGGAATCCATGTTTTGGGAAGATAACTCCGTCACTCACAACTCCTCACCCTGCATCCAATTTATTACACATCTTCCATGATACTATAATAGAAGTCTCGTATTTTAATTGTTTTTTGTTTTTGTTGTTTTTTTGTTGTTAATTCATTTCAGATTCAGTGTTAAAAAACAAACAATAAAAATGGTATATTGAATTGTCGTACGCTATAGTGGAAAGAGCACATGGTTCACAATTTCAATCAAACATTCTACTTGATCTGTATATGTAAAAGAGTTGCAAGAACCCTATTGCTACGCAATATCAAAACCTATGCATATGGAATATGTAAGAGATCTTGAACAAAACTTGAACAATAAATGACTATCATCAATTTTATTGTACCATCCACTATCATTATGAAAAATGTTTAGCACCAAAGACAAGTTTCTGAAGTTATTAAAGGGTAGTTGATGGTGCAGGATCACCATGAAACAATCCAACAAATCAAGCCTTTACAGTTATGTTGCTTAAAATAGCAGGAAAGGTTGAAAATAAAGTACAATTCATTTAAAACGTAAACAATAATTGAGAGGGTTTAAACTATGGTAAGGTAAAATCCATCTCAATATAACATCTCCAAATCCTATCTGAATAGTCTATCAAGATGGATCTTCCACCACAGTATCTTGCTCTAAATATTAGGAAAGAGGATCAACAACTATGATTGAAAAATATTATCGCCTCCGCTGTCTAGATTGCGCAATGGATTTGACAACACCGTAGAATGCTTTATGCTTCTTCTCATTCTTATGCATCTTGGGAGGGGTGATTCCAAGTGATCATAGCCTCTGACTGACTCGTCTGATCACAGGGCCACATTTAACATGCTCTTTTTGTGGCTGAACACTTTCACCAACTTTATCCTGCCACATACAAACAACATCATACGAGTGCTACCTATTTCATTCCATTGGAATAAGATAAACAATGAAATGAGAAGACAGAGGAAGGGATCTTGTCATCTTCGAAACTTACTATGGGTGGGGAACAGACCAGGTCTTCAATAGGCCACACCGCCCATGAGTTTAGGGAATCCGACAAGACATCGATGAAAGGACCTAGGCAAGGCAGGTGGGCATTTGCATCAAATACTTTGACAATGCGAACTTTAGCACAATATTGTGGGATTGGAATAGTATGACACATTACACTCTTCCCCAGGCCATCAACAACATCTTCCCCAACCACTACCCATCCAGTAGTAGGTGGACTTCAACTCCAACAGCAACAACGTGATCATCTTCATTGGTGCACTCTTCTTTGTCTTCCATGGTTTCCTACATCAGTAACGAGTGGATGCGGTCACTTAAATAAAATTATTTATACCCATTGCCCCAATCGTGGTCACGATCTGCATTTGTACATCCATCATCATTTACCCCAGACTCTTTCTCAATGCTTTCTTCTATCAGATTATGATGCAAAATGTGACACATTGTACAGGAGTGTAAGTACACATTAAACCCATATGCCTATGAATGCTATTAGACCAAGGCTGAATAATTTTACACGACTAAGGCAATAACAAGAACACAGATAATGGACACAAACCACAACATCATAAAAAATGCTCTCTAGTATAATACTGCCTCTCACTGTCTGTTATCCAAAATAGGAGCCCAATACCTATTCATCTCTGCTCTTATCCTCCAATGTCTGCCCCAATTGAGTAGACTCCTCTACAATCTTCTCACCACTACATGCACTCAAATTTCCATTCAGCGTCTCCTTCACCTTCTCCCTCAAAATAGACTTCTGAAGTTTCTCGTCCAATACCGTGGCCGATTGCATACAAAAAGAGTTACTCTATAGTATAACACACCATGTGATGATATAGCACTGCATGTCATGCATAATGGCACCACATTACCTGTTCATATTTGCACCTATCCTCCAACCTCTGCCCCAATTCAGGAGACTTCTTTGGAATTGTCTTGCCACTACATGCACTCGGTTTTTCAATCGCCGTCTCCTTTACCTTCTTCCTCGTAATAGATGTCTGAGATTTTGCACTTGGTTTTTGGGGAAAACTACACACGGTGTCATCAGGAAACTGCATTGACTATTCTTTGCTCCTATCATCCATCATCTACCCCAACTCAGGAGACTAATCTGCAATCTTCTCGCCACTGCATGCACCCAATTTTTCATTCGATGTCTCCTTCAGCTTCTTCAATGGAATGGACTTATACCTAACAGAAGACTGAGCTTTTTGACTTAATTTTTTGGGAAAACTGTATTCCGTGTCATCCAATACCATGGGACAGTCCATGATCCCTCCATGAACTCCATCAAAATCAACCTACAATGACATGAAATAAATAGTCAACATACTACACATTGGAGTACAAAGCATACCATGCAATGAAAACACACATATGGATAGGCAAATAGACAGTCACCTGTTGATGACAAACATGTCACCTCATATGAAGTAGGACTTGTTTTTTTTGTGCATTCTTCTTTTCTTTCTTCCTCAACGAATCACATGCAGGATCATTGCTTGGCACGTTTGTTTCAGGATGTGAAGTCTACCTTATTTTTTCCGCAACATTCTTCTTTTTTGGCTTCCCCAACAAAATAGGTGCACCCTCATTTATTTCAAGATCTGAAGTCGGCCTTCTTTTTTTGCTTCCCCAATGAAACCGATGCAACCTCATTCACTAAAATGTTTGTTTCATGATTAGCCTTCGATGCCAGAACCTCCTTGCCATGGCCTGCACTATCACTTAAAATATGGGCACCAAGATAGGATAGCTCAATAAGTAATTCTTCAGATGTTTAAAGGAATTTAGTAAACTACAAAATAATATGATCACTAAAAATTACCTCTATTGCAATATTCTTTCTTTCTAGTAACTCTAAAACCTTATTCCTTCTCGCCTCCCTAACTAGACTGTTGTTGTACACTCGCATTTCTTCCTTTATCTCTTCCTTCCCTTCAGTAGGAAGGAAGCTCATCATGTGTTTTCTTTCCATATTTCATGCACACCTGGACAGTGACACATTGTTTTTGCATACTGTGTCATACACCCATTTGGTATTCGATATTAGACTCCCTCTTTTTCAAGTGCATCAATGATTTCTTCGTATGATCCATGCTAGGTTGTCCACTACCACATGGTTGATGACTGCATCATGTAATCCCCAATAATGGAAGTTGATGTTGTCTGGTTCTATGCATATTAAGCCTCCCCAGATCCCAAAACTGACGACCTCCATTTTGGGAACAATAATAGAAGAGACAAAAGTAGTGCAACCTGCCATTCATATGTTCTGTTTTGTGATCGGCCTGTTGCTGCACACAGCCAACATAGACAAAGAGTCACATTCTATTTAGCACTAATCAAGAATTATAAAGATAATCCAATATATATAATGACTAATAGTGGACCTCCTTGTTACTCGCCCCTCGTCCTTATTTATGTTCGTGAGTGCTGATAGAATCATGTTGTCTTTCAGTCCCCTGCTCTATGCTCACCTCATGCTCGCTATGAACATCCGCTTTTTCACTCATCTCCTGGAGCATCAGTATAATCGCCCTCATCTATATTTCCAATGGCCTTATCTTCCTCACTAGCACATCCACCATCATCATGTCATTCAATAAAATAGCACACATCATCGATGCTTTTTATGCCCATGCATATATCTATATTTCCACTTATAAATCCCAACTTCCAGCAACCATGCCATGCAATGATGGAAAGAAAATATAATGCCTTGATAAATAATTACTAGTGTGGTTGTGCAGTCACTAAGAAGCCGACTTGATAATGGGTTCAAAATTGGAGACCTGACTCATGACTCATTCACATTTGAATCCCCAACTAGTCCTTGACCTAAAGGCTCATCTCCTGACTCTTTCAGATTTGGATCCCCAACTAGTCCCGCATCTAAAATCCCAACTCCTGACTCTTTCAGATTTGAATCGTCAACTAGTCCTTGATGTGAAAGTCCAACTCCTGAATCTTTCAGATTTGAATCCCCAACTTGTTGTGCATTTGAAAGCCCAACTCCTGACTCTTTTAGATTTGAATCCTCAACTAGTCCTGGATGTGAAAGCTCCTAAATCTTTCAGATTTGAATCTCTAATTGATCGTGTATCTGATAGCCCAACTCCCAACTCTTTCGGATTTGAATCCTCAACTACTCCCAGATGTGAAAGCCCAACTCCTCAATCTCTTAGATATGAATGCCAAACTGGTCCCATGTATGAAATCCCAACTCTCTACTAGGTATACAAATTGGTTCTCCAGTCACAAGCATTAAATAGTGACAACACCAAGCAATACTACATGTTGCATAATCCATTAAAACTAATTAGCTTATAGGTAGGCCAATGTCACATGTCATTAGGAAGTGAATGCGGCCAACTCCCAGGAGATCATCTACCTTTAGCTCTAGTAACCCATAATCAAGATCAACAGTTTCCCTCAACCTTTTTCGCAACGCAATTGACATGATTGAACTGAAACAAAAAAAAATGTAATTCATATTCTTCACACTATCAATAACACCACGCATTCACCACAAATGACAAAACCAACACACGACCAATTATTCCCACATTGCAATACAAAGTCAGCATGTCACTGTGTTATGTACAACCCAGCTAACGGTTTAGCCATAAACTATCCACGACATTCCGCTGTAGAACATATTTCATTGCAATTGCAATGAAATAATGACTATTTCATTGCAATTGCAATGAAATAATGACTATGATCCATCGCCAACGCTGTTAAAAAGGCTTCCTGTGTTCGCCACATCCAAAATACAACACAAAAACTAGACTTTGTTAAGGATTGATAAAGAAGGATGAAAAAAACGCTTAACGCATCGGCTGTGTCTATTCTAGCTCCAAAACGGACCTTTCCTACAATGTGTTAGTGACAGGTTAGTCAATCACAACCGCTAATGGCAAAATCGATAGTGTAAAATGAGTGTGCAGCAATTAAGATGGTCAATCTATGTCAGATAATACACAAGGATTCGTTATCATTAATAAAGTCTTTGACGATAATTAATGGGTACAAAGACCTCCAATTCATTATTCCAAAGACACATGTCTTTTGAAACAAGTATCTATTCTAAAGCTTCCATCTCTTTATTGATATGGGGATATTATTATTTATTAAAAACGTAGTCTTAAGTTATGAAAAGAAAAGGAAAAAATGTTGTGAAGGATAGACATGTGAGGAGTTTGTCATGCCAACCGGAGACATCTGAAACAAAAGCCCAAATAACACTTTAAATCGGAGTTGGATCATCGAACAGATGTAGTTCTCAAACATCACGAACATCAATAATATAGATATACAAATACACTGGGATGAACATAAACACTCTCATGCAAATCAACATAATATATACAAATTTATAACACATAGCTAGCAAGAATCATGATTTCTGGTTCATATATTCAACACTGGTTTCATGACTCGAAGATCCATAAATAACAATCGTACTGCATTCAGGTTGGAAAATAATATCTTATTGTCTAATATGTTGCATATATAGCATATAATATAAGGCATCAGCCAATTGCATTGTTCATTTTCATCATTATCAAATTTAGTAAAAGTAAGGACATTAATATTACATGATCAAGAACTGAAATTAATACATACATTTGTATCACATAAAAAATTATATACAACAAACTATATATATATATAACAAGCCCCTTTCAAAAAGTTGCACAAGCCCAAAGATTATTAGTAAGGGGACATTACAGTGCAAGTAGTATTAAAGAAGGGAGAGAGAGTAACAACCTAGGAATGTCTGGACATTTGTCGGGGAACTGCTCAATAGTCCTTGAAAATCATCAACCTGCATAGATAAGTAATGTTAGTGGTAGTCTACATTGGGAAGTAAATGCATTCCAAAAGACAAAAAAGGAACCTACATGTTCATTTATGATAATGCAGTTTAACATTCAATATAAACTACCACTAAGTAATTTATATCACCTAAATTATATGTGTCAATTTGCCATAGTGCCAGAGCTGTCTATATTAGCCACCTATTTTCATACTGTTGTTATGCGCTCAAGGACAAACACCTCTATTCTGACTCAAAATCAATGCTATAGTCCAACTAACACGCAACTTAATCACACATTTTACACTATATTTTACATTCAACGACTGCAATTGAATAACATGTCACTAACATGCAATAGAATTTGTCTATTCTCAAGCCTTATTATTGACTAACTCCAACTCCAATTGTAAATTGCATCACGTGTAAGCCTTTGGCTTTACTGCTGTTAGCTACATCAAATCACAAACCGTACATGAACAATGGTCTGAGAGATTGTGTCTATTCTGGCTCCAAAATAGACAAGTCGTACAGACTAACAACACTGTGTTAGACAAAAGCAGCCATCAAATGCAAAACCTACGATTAAAAACCTACCATAAACATGGGGTGTTAGTCCCCCCATACTATTTTTTGCAGCCATAATAGAGGCATCTCACTGCAAGAGTAACTTGAGTTTTGTGCTAGTCTTTTCTCTGACAAACATACCAAGTTTTGTAGCCTGCGGCCTCTTCTTCCTGTCGGGATGCCATCCGAATGCGATTCCTTCATTCACAAGCTTTTAATTTGCATGTTATGCACAATAAACCAGTGGTAACAATGAAGCATGCCGCAGCCATCCTCCAGCATGTCCAAATAATTTTGTGTGGGCCTCGAGGAGTGAAACTGAGAACTCGACAACAACTCCACATCATATACCATGGGTTCGAGCGCCAAGACAAGTTGGCATGGTATGCATGTCCCGGAAATGTATGTCGATGCATGTCGTTGATATGATAGGTCCACTATCGAGTCACAATACACATAGCCTCCCACATATATTTGCATATATGTTTATTCTGTAGTTTTTGAGTGAGATTAGGTGCTTCCAACTTGTGTCAGACATGTCTATTCTGGCTTCAAAATGAGATTGTATCAATGACATGAATCGACATACATGAGACGCATCTATTTTGGCTCCAAAAAGGACCTATCATACCAATGACATGCATCAACATACATGTTTGAGAATAAATATATATGCAAATACAAGTGGAAGACACCTAATAGCTACATGAAAGAGAAAGAGGTAAAATTTTATGTTTCAAATTGATCTTCTTTTACGTAGTCTTGACCTCATTTACATGTTATGGTTTGCCTTTTGATGCAAATAGACTCCTCAAAATCAGGTTGTTGACTGATTGATGCAACCATTCCTTGACTGTGAGTGACCTTCTCTTGTTTAGGAGTTGATCTGTTGTTTGCTGACAATTAGGAGTTGATTTGCTATTTGTTTGATGATAGCAAACATGGCACCTTTTTAATCTGCCTAATGTGGGAAAAGTGAGAGTAATGCGCGAATGAAAATATTATTGTTGAAGGGCTCCTTGTTGAAGCAGCCTGCGTCTATTCTGGCTCACTTTTGAAGGGGGATTTATGGGATTGCATTTTTCTGTGTCATGCTATGGCTTGGAGTATGTTGAAATCCGCCTCTATAACTCGTATTTTTCCTGTTTCGGTTTGGATTTTGTTTAAAATCATTAGGGTTTGCATTGTTTGTTTGCGTTTCTTGTTTGCCTCTATATGTAGCCAGAATAGCTTCAGCCTATGTCGAATATTTGCCTATTTTGGAGCCCAAATAGACGCATACCATCATGTTAGGGTTAGAGACCGCTAGGGTTAGGTTTTCTTTTTTTTAATCTAATGAGCACCCGAGAATAATGAAAATAGAGCATAATATTTCCATAGTTTCTTTTATCTATGTTTTATTCTGTCATTTTTCTGTATTGTAGAGGACATGTTTGTGTGTGTCTGTGTGTCTGTGTGTGTGTGTCTATGTGTATATTACTTCATATTGACATATATATATATATACTAGCACACGCCAAACCACAAACAAACAATGCAAACCCTGAAGGTTTTCAACAAAATCCCAAAAATCAGCCCTCAACAATGACCTGTCAACAATCAAGCCTTCAAAAATTGGACGCCCTTCAACAATGAGCCAAAATATATGCAGCCTGCCAAACCCATATATATATATATATATGAAGCAATATACACAGACACACATGCCGGTGGTTGTTTTTTTTTTCTAGCACATTCTAACGTAACGCTGCTAACCCTGACCCACCTTCTAATAGTGAGGCAGCTTGTAACCCTAACATGACTAACCCCAATGTGAAGACCTAACGTGCATTCTAACCCAATCCCACTCGTCCTTGATTCAAAATCTATAGTCACAAAGATAAAAGGCTGACCCACTACCAGACGGCTACTACCATAGCTTTTTGGAGCCAACAAACATGCGTCTCGCGCAGTATCTAACCCTAACGTGATAATTAGACAAGTAAATTTTCTCCCTATTCTGCCTCCAAAACAAGAAAATTTTTCTAGTACATATAAAGCAAAACAAGAAAATTTTCCCACTACATATAAAGAAAAACAAGAAAATTTTCCCACTACATATAAAGAAAAATAAGAAATGAAAACAAAGAATGCAAACCCAGAATATACAAGTCCATCATTTTTAATAAAATATAAACACAAACAAAACACAAAATGACACAACAAATAAAAAAAAATTATTGAATGTCCTAGGGTTTCAAATTACCGCAGCCGCCTAAGCCTCCACCCAAATCGTTGTACTCTTGACACCTCCTGAGGGCACACTCACAACCACCTCTGCGATACAAAAATGATATAAAAAATTACAATTGAAAACACAGGGTTGACTAAGAAATCATAAAACTATCGTTATATATTAGACTTTGAATTTACTGATGCCACCATAACCCTACATAACAATCTTGAATCGTACCACCCCCCTATGCGCTACGAGGCACCACCTCCCTGCACATGAAAAACCCCGCATGTTAACAGGCGATAACAATATACCTAGACAACTCACATTATGCATGCGGTCGACTTTTTTCCTCCCCTTCGAAGCCACAAATATTTTGACAATGCATACCTATAACTACAATTGAAGCACAGCTCCTTCGCTCAGTGATTCAACCGGGGACATTGTCATGCCACGATCGACATGAATTTACACCATCGAATGTTTTGTTTCACCTCCACCACTGCGTTCTGCATGAAGCTCCTGGACGAAATATATTTTCAATTTTCGCAAAATCTAGTTTTCATTCAAAATTTAAAAAATAAATAAATTGAAAATTGTGCCCATAACACGTGACTGTCGATGTTAGTCGACTCGTGGACGCAATAAAGCAGGTTACCCAAAAAATGTAAGCCGCGTGGCCATTCAAAAAAAAAAATCAAAACTGGCGGTCACCAAAAATGTAAAGACCCTGCTAGCGGTATGTTAACCGCCTCGTCCGATGTAACTATCGCATCGTGGTGACAACGATCGGGAAAATGTTAACCCCGAGCAAGATTTTACATCAAACGCAAACCGGCAACATCATCCATGTCATCGCCACCACAAATATCTCCATGTCATCTGTGGGTCCCAGGAGCGTCACTCTCATGGACTTGTCGTACTTGAATGGTATGCCTTCGACATCATATAGAGGCATGCCGTTTTGGAGCCAGAATAGCTACAGCCGTTGCAGATAACTTTGAGCATGCAAAGAATATGAGATGTGAAAGACTAGGTGAGCGGGTAGTTGGGATTAGTCCCCAACAAAATCTTCAAAATCTAAGGTAGTTACGGTGAGAGTACTTAAAGGTCACATACTGAAGCAAAACAATTTTTAAATGGAAATTAATAATATTATAAAAAAGACCCAAAAACAGCTTAATGTTAATAAGATGAGAGGGGGGGGGCAGGTGAATCATACAAACTTAATCTTCAATATATTCAATAGATTCAACCTTGGTAACCTTATCAAAAAAATTGTAAAGCATGAAAACTAATAAACAAATAACACCATAAAACATATAACACCAGATTTAACATGGAAACCCAAATAGGGAAAAACCACTGTGGGATTTCAGACCCACTAAGAAATATACTCTTCTAGAGTATGCTCGATTAAAAGCAAATCCTGTTAAAGATTACAAACACATTGCTAGATGTGATCCGGTTAAGGGATTTCTCTCGGATTTGTTAGGATCTTCACTTTGTTAGAAGTGACCTTGTTAAAGGGTTTCAAACATTCAATTAGAATGTCACCTTGCTAGAGGATTTACAAATAAGATTGTTAAGTCCACTCGGTTAAGAGATTTTCTGTCACTTATAAATAAACAACAGTAGTAAACATGTCTGCAACTTTGCATCTAAAATGCTAAAGCAGATTCTTATTTGTTCAATACAATCTTGTTATAGGACTTATCGTGTCCCTCTACTGGGCTCCTTACTCTATTTTTCAAACAGGTCTTCAGGCTTCTGTGCTCAGTAATCACTATGTAGCATCCCTGTGCTTACACTTGCCCGCATGCATTGTTTATCAATAGTTCCTTATTTATAAACAATTTGATAATCGCTTAATCTCCTTGATCACATTTCCCATGATCAATCATAGCCATCAGATCTTCAATCTTGACCAGGTTCAATGTATCCTTCGATCTGAAAATGTTTTACCCCGCCTTGGAACTTGCATACATTTCTTGGAACTTGTGCTAGGGTATTGCGGTTCAATCTGGGCTGTAGATCTTCCTACCAATCTTCCATTGCCATAGATCCTTAACAACCTTCATATGCGGCATACCAATCAGTTAATCATATCCAGCTCATCAGCTTCCTTCATTAAATAATGCTTTTATTCATTCAATGCATTCTATTATTACTCGGTTCCAACTCGGTAAATACTAAACTTCACTCAGTAGACATTCTGCCTTCATTAACCGATAGCGATAACCTTAGGGTTTACCGACTAGGTTCCTTAGGGTTACTGACTAGGTTCTTTGCTTGGTAACATAGTATAGTATTAACCTTACAAACAATAACATATGTAGGATATCAAAACAATCTAAACATCATGATCTCATCATTGTCTAACTCGGTAATAGTTTCCCATTGAATAACTTATTCCTCCCCTTATTCATCACACTCTTTCTGTGTCTTTTACCGACATCTTAATTCTCTTCAAAACATATTTCTTAAGATATGGCAACATCATATTGAATCAGAAAATCAATTTCTTGACATCAATGACAAAATAATATTGTTAAGACAGTAAACATCCTTAACCAGTTATAACCATAATCATCAACAACCTTCTCAATATCCTTATTGAAATGCCAAAAATCTCTTATTGTAATTGGAATGCCAACAATCTCCCCTTGTCTGTTATAATGCCAACAATCTCCCCCTTGGCATTGATGGCAAAACCAATTGATTTGACCTAAATGATTCGGATTCAGATTGCTGTGATATGTTGAAATGCTCTCCCCTTGTCATTATTCTTCTCCCCATACATTAGTCTTCTCCCCCTTTGACAACAATGCCAAAAAGAAAACAAATACATAATTTCTTCATGTATGAAGTGATTCCTTTGCTGTTAGATATCAACTTAGTCTCAGTTGGAGCATTTTCACTTCAATTCTTGTTCACTATTTTTGTTTCCTGCACACCTTTGGAAAACCTCCTAAAGTGTGTAAATCAATGTCAACTCATAAAAGATATTCTTTAGAGTCATCGAATTGATGCTTTCACCGAACTCAGTCAGTGAGTAGAAGATAGGGGTAGGAATTCTTGGTTGAACATATACAAATCCTTCATAACCTTCTGGTTCTTTGGAGTTTCCTTCATCATTTCTTTCTACAAATTCATCAATTTTCACATTTGCACTTTCTACTATTTTGTTAGATGATTTGATCAGACATTTAAATGCTTTGCTTCTAGAAGAATAACCTAGAAATATTCCTTCTTCACTTTTTTGATCAAACTTACCATTTCTATCATCTTTGTGAGCATAGCATCTACTTCCAAAGATTTTAAAATAACTTACATTAGGTTTCTTGTCATACCAAATTTCATATGGTGTCTTCAAAGTTCCTTTCTTCAATTGTACTCAGTTCAGAGTGTAAACAACAGTGTTTATTGTTTCTCTCCAAAAATTTTGTGGTACTTTCTTTTCAATCATCAGGGTTCTGGCACAATCCACAATAGAGCTATCTCTTCTCTCAGCTATTCCATTTTGTTGTGGAGTTCTCGGTGCAAAGACTTGTCTTTTAATACCATGAGCATTTTAGAATAAGTTGAACTCATCAGAAGTGAACTCTCCTCCTCTATCAGATCTAAGACATTTCAGTTGTCTTCCTGTTTCATTTTCAACTCTTTCCTTGTACCATTTAAACATTTGAAAAGCTTCTGATTTTTCTTTTAGAAACATTACTGACATCATCCTTGAGTAATCATCCACAAATAATATGAAATATTTATCACCATAATAACTTTGAACTTTCATAGGACCACAAAGATCAGTATGCACAAGATCTAAAATTCTCTTAGAAGTGTAGGACTTACTTGTAAAGCTTGATCTTGTCATTTTTCCCATCTGGCATCCTCGATACATAGCATTTTCAGGTTTTTCAAGACTCAGTAGACCTCTTACTCGGTACTTCTTACTTATTTTGCTCAGATTATCAAAATTTACATGACAAAACCTTTTATGCCATATCCAGGTATCATCTATCTTTGCATATAGACACTTATTCCGAGTTGAGTCAAGGTGAAATGTGTTACCTTTTGTTTGTGTCCCGGTAGTTGCTAACTTTCCATGCTTGTCATGAACTTTGACAATTCCTTTCTGAAACTCTATTCGATATCCTGTATTGTTTAGCTGTGCTACACTCAACAAATTGTATTTCAAACCTTCAACCCAATAAACATCATTACATTTTGCATTGTCAAGAAGTGTTATGGATCCTTTACCTTTTACTGGACATGGTGCATCATTACCAAATCTTACATAGCCTCCATCATAATCTTCTAATGTAACAAATTTGTGTTTATCACCTATCATGTGATGTGAGCATCCACTATCTATGATCCAAGAATCATTAGTATTTATGTGAGATATTAAAGCTTTTTCTTCATACCTTTCTTCATCTGATCCATCTTTGATAGCCACATAAACAACTTCCTCTGTATCAGTTTCATCTGATTTATCATCATTTGATTCCTCATCAGCTATTAGGCGTGTCTTTTTATCTCTTCTTCTAAAGTCTCAGTGTCCTCTGTAATGATTATCTTTCTGTTTGTCATCTCGGTAATCTCTCTTTTCACTAGAGTCTTTGTCAGGACAGTTAGAAGCCATATGTCCTATTCTATCACAATTAAAACATTTCAAAGGCAACTTTCCTTTGTACTTACCTTTTCCTCTCGATAACCTTCTGGCTAGTAGTGCTTCAAACTCTTCTTGCTTTCTGATTTCTTCATAAAGTTTGTGTACCTCCTCCATGTTTTTGCGAAATATTTCACTTGCTCCACTGTGATTCCCTTCAAAATATTTGTACTTTCTATCATTGTAATCATCAGACTCATCAAGATGAAAAGAGCTAAATGCAGACTCAACTTTATTTACTGAAGACCCACTGTTATCAAAGTTACTTAACTCAAATGCATGTAACCTACCAATAGTAGCATCCAAAGAAACTAGCATATTGGGTACAGACCTTAATTCATTGATTGCAGAGACTCGGATTGCATAAGCAAGTAGAAGGGTTCTTAATAACCTACTTGTGACATCCTTCTCTTCAATGGTTCCTCCCGCTCCTTTGATTTGATTGACAATCTCCTTTAACCTTGTGCTATACTGGGTTATGTTCTCACCTTCATTCATTCTCATAGATTCAAGTTGACCTCTTAGACTATCCACTTTTTCTCTTTGAACATGTTCATCACCACCATACACAGATATGAGCTTGTCCCACATTGCCTTGGCATCATTGCAGCCTTCTAGATCATTAAACTCTGAGTCGGTCAATGCAGATGTTATTTCAATCATTGCTTGAATATGTTCTTGCTTTGTCTTTATCTCTTCCATTGTCAATGGATAGGTGCTAGGTGTAATGAAATCATTTTCTAGATAATATACAACATATTCTCCAATTCCTGATAGGTGCAGCTTCATCCTTTTCTGCCATGTAGAGAAACTTGACTTGTTCAGCTTTGGTGCATCCCTCTTATACATCTTTGGATCTTTTCCTCAAGTGCCTTTAAACTTTTCTTCCAGAGTCCAAAGCTCTAATACCAATTGTTAATAAGATGAGTGGGGGGGGGACGGTGGGGGAGGGGGGTGTGAATCATACAAACTTAATCTTCAATATATTCAACAGATTCAACCTCGGTAACCTTATCAAAAAAACTATAAAGCATGCAAACTCATAAACAGATAACACCATAAAACATATAACACCAGATTTGATGTGGAAACCCAAATAGGGAAAAACTACTGTGGGATTTCGGACCCACTAAGAAATATACTCTTCTAGAGTATGCTTGGTTAAAAGCAAATCCTATTAAAGATTACAAACACATTGCTAGATGTGATCCGGTTAAGGGATTTCCCTCAAATCTGTTAGGATCTTCACTTTGTTAGAAGTGACCTTGTTAAAGGGTTTCAAACATTCAATCAGAATGTCACCTTGCTAGAGGATTTACAAATAACACTGTTAAGTCCACTCAGTTAAGAGATTTTCTATCACTTACAAATAAACAACAATAGTAAACATGTCTGCAACTTTGCATCTAAATTGTTGAAGAAAATTCTTATTTGTTCAATACAATCTTGTTATAGGACTTATCTTGTCCCTCTACTGGGCTCCTTACTTTGTTTTTCAAACAAGTCTTCAAGCTTTTGTGCTCGGTAATCACTATGTAGAATCCCTGTGCTTACACTTGCCCGCATGCATTGTTTATCAATAGTTCCTTATTTATAAACAATTTGCTAATCGCTTAATCTCTTTGATCACATTTCCTATGATCAATCATAGCCATCAGATCTTCAATCTTGACCAAGTTCAATGTACCCTTCAATCAGAAAACGTTTTACCCCGCCTTGGAACTTGCATACATTTCTTGGAACTTGTGCTAGGGTATTGCAGTTCAATCTAAGCTGTAGATCTTCCTGCCGATCTTCCATTTCCATAGATCTTTAACAACCTTCATACGCGACATACCAATCAGTTAATCATATCCAGCTCATAAGCTTCCTTCATTAAATAATGTTTTTATTCATTCAATGCATTATGTTATTACTCGGTTGCAACTCAGTAAATACTAAACTTCACTCGGTAGACATTCTGCCTTCATTAACCGATAGCGATAACCTTAGGGTTTACCGACTAGGTTCCTTAGGGTTTACCGACTAGGTTCTTTTCTCGGTAACATAGCATAGTATTAACCTTACAAACAATAACATATGTAGGATATCAAAACAATCTAAACATCATGATCTCATCATTGTCTAACTCGGTATTAGTTGCCCATTGAATAACTTATTCCTCCCCTTATTCATCACACTCTTTCCGTGGCTTTTACCGACATCTTAATTCTCTTCAAAACATATTTCTTAAGATATGGCAACATCATATTGAATCAGAAAATCAATTTCTTGACATCAATGACAAAATAATATTGTTAAGACAGTAAATATCCTTAACCAATTATAACCATAATCATCAAAAACCTTCTCAATATCCTTATTGAAATGCCAACAATCTCCCCTAATATCCTTATTGAAATGCCAACAATCTCCCCTTGTCTGTTATAATGCCAACATTTAAGTGGAAAACATTCTTAGTCATACCATATAATGTCCTCGAAATATTTAATTCCTCCCTTTATTCATCACACTCTTTCTGTGTCTTTTACCGACATCTTAATTCTCTTCAAAACATATTTCTTAAGATATGGCAACATCATACTGAATCAGAAAATCAATTTCTTGCCATCAATGACAAAATAATATTGTTAAGACAGTAAACATCCTTAATCAGTTATAACCATAATCATCAACAACCTTCTCAATATCCTTATTGAAATGCCAACAATCTCTTATTGTAATTGGAATGCCAACAATCTCCCTTTGTTTGTTATAATGCCAACACTCAAGTGGAAAACATTCTTAGTCATACCATGTAATGTCCCCGAAATATTTAAATGATTCAATTAAATAATATCTTATAGACCCTTTTAATTAATTAATTTAATGTAATAAATAACTCTTGTCAACCTACTTGTAACCTTTCGAGAAACTTCCTTGAGCTTTTTTATAAGGTCATGGTGGGCTTGTAAGAAGGCATGGTAGATGTTTATGTTCTCTTGTGTATTCTACACTCCCAGTTTCGGTGGGAGTCACTCCTCACCCTAATCTGAGAACTATTTTATTTTGTCTGAATATAAGAATATTTTATTGGTTGCTAATTGTATATGTGATATTAATTATTGGGTGTCTTCTCTATTGCATTTTTTAGTAGCAATATTCAATGGTTGGCAAATTGCACAAGGCTCAAGAAATACAAACGCCGAAGGGATACTTTGTCGAAGGGATGCTCTGCCGAAGGGATACGAAGGGGATTTCTGTCGAGGGGTCTTTTGCCCTTTGTGTAAGGCAAGTCCATACGGTCATAGTGTGGGGGTCGAATCCGTGGTGGTACATTACATAGCAAGAAAAATACCTGATTTAAAAATCAGGGTTTAAATCCAGAGTTTGTGGCGGGCAAACTTTCAAACGAACTTTCTTTAAATTTAATGCATATTTCAGCACAACATTTAAGCAAAATTTTACAAAATTTTCTTTAAATTAACGAAAACCGAAGTAAATGCCCCCAAACGTTAAGACGCCAGAAATATACACAAATCTAAGACCTAACAATACTAGAACACAAAAATCTCGCACAATATTTTGCTAAAAGTTCTTCAAATTCATCAAACATAAAAGCAAAATAAATAAATAAATCTGAGACCCGTGGGGAATAATGGTTCTGGATTTTTTGCAGCCTTGGAGGCGCTCGTGGTTTATCAGAGGCCGAATGTGCATTGCAACCTGTACGCACTACATTATATCCTTTTCAGCCCCGCCATCACTTGACAAATTACTCACTCCTCTTGCTAAAGCAGTGCTCCTGTCGTGATTGTTGCCGTTGCCGTCCATCCCTGAGAAAAATATGTTTCCTCCTGCTGTCAACCAAAAAAATCAAACCCTGATTAATACAGACACAAAAGTGTACGAAACTACAAATGTTTTGAGGGCACTGAGAGCTCTATGGCTTAAATAAAGAATTAAGGAAAATAGAAAATGAACAGATTGGGATTGAGATTTCCTACCTGCTAAGGATTCTGTTTTGATTAATAGCCAAGTGAAATGTGCTGCAAAAGCTAGTGCCAATGCCAACCCCACCTTAAAAGAATGTAGAGGTACAGGGTTTGAATCTCGCTCCCTTCAACGCCTTGTGCGAGATATGTCCTTCCAGGATTTTCTTTTGGGATGAAATTTGCTGCATTAAATTTTATTAATTTTGTTGTGAATTTGAAGCAAAATGGTGTTTAAAGAGATATGGGGAAATGGGCTGCATAGTACAATTGCGGCCTCAGATCCTTAAATAGTTTTTTTCACAATAATCAGCTGCATAGTACAATTGTGGCTTCACATCCTTTAGCTCTTGCATATTAAATTACGCAATATAAACATAATTGAGAAGATAGATGAAAATCAAGCTGAGAAAACAAAATAGATAAGGCCATGTAACCTATAGAGCGCTGCAGAAATCTCTGCTTTGTCTCATGGACAGTTCATCAAAGGTCATGCCCTGTTCATCCTGCTTCTCCTCTATTGGATCACCTGCTACTTACTCAGAAACTATTGCACACCCATGTTTTCAATAGTTTTTGTAGAGTGGACTGATTGTGCTGCACAATCTTTCAAGTTAAAAAAAAACCACATTATACTTATACACTGTCATACCCAGCTGTGCAGCAACACGGCTCTGGCCTGCATGCCCAAAACGAAAACCCTAATCGCCATCTATGCCTAGCGTCTTGCAAAAACAGTATATCCTCTTTTGGCAACCCTGTAGTCTCTTATAGATGGTGTTACCAAGAACTATAATTCCTGCTTTTGCAGCCCCTGTAGCCTCTTACACCCGCTCTGGAGTTGTGCCATCTGTGGTATAGATATCTGTGAAAGCGACTGCCATCTCTGCATCTCCAATCAGTAAGCGTCAAAAAAGTTTGCATAAATATCTTGCATAAAAATATGCAGGTTTAGCCCTCTTACATCATTTAATATAAAGGTTTCATGTTGGGTGGAATTAATAATAGTTAAAAGTTCATGTTGTATTCCTGTAATTGGTGCTCAGTTCAAATTTTTTACAATATAAAAATGATGGAAATTCGGAAATATGCCATTCTAAAATGAAATACAATATCTTTTAATGAATCTATTGATTATTGTGCATTCATAAACACAAACTTAATTAATAAGTAGGAGATATTTTCCATAGCAAGTCAAATTGTGATCTTGTCATAGTAATACAAGTGAAAATATAGAACCTTGTAATAAATATTTGTAATCAACATTTCTCTTTGAACCCAAACTTAGAATGAACAATCCATACTCAAATCAAATGGACAAACTTGAAAAATGTATTTTTTAAGGCTTGTGGAATAATTCTACACTCTTATCCTTCATCTTAAAACAACCTTTTCAAGCACAATATTTGGGTAACTTAAAATCACTCAATCTAATGGATTTTCATTATAAGATTATTTGTAAGGGTGGAAGTATATATATTTAAAGGAAATGTCTATCTAGTAATCACATGCACCTTCAATGATATTTATTTGAGGTATTTATGAAATAGTTTGAAAATTAGAATATTATTTTTTACTTTTAAATAATTAATAAATAAAGCCAAAGGTGCATTCATAACTATTGAAAAATAATTTTATATTTTTAAAAACTTTCTGGATTATTCTATCAAGCTTTACATCATTTATCACCCTTTCTTAATAATTTGAAATATACATGTAAAATGTAGTTAAATGATCCATACATTCTACAATATTGTCTTTTACCTATATGTATATATCGCATACCATGTAAAAACATTTTTACCAATTTAATTATAATTATTTACTTTTTTAATCATTTATTAAAAAAATATCTATAACCTTTTTTGAATGCACACCTAAACATCACTAATACAATTGATTCTTTTAAATAATTGATATTATAATACATGAAATATTATAAACCCTAATGTTTACTTCATTAAAACTTCAAAATCTTCCATTATGTCGTTGCCAAAGAGTGACCAATGGTGATCACTGTTATTGTCTATAAGCTTGGATGCATTGGGCTGCTAAATGGTGATTTTTAAAATTAATACGTGTAAGACCATGGCTCTACAACCTACACAAGCGTTGTTCTGCATGGGTTCAATCCTTGTTATCCTGCCACGCTGCCAATAAAGCCAAACAATATATTTCAAATTACAGTACAAAATCTATCTTTTACATGATTTTAAAAATGATTACTCCCTCCTTATTATTTACTTCATAATACTCTTAACTAAATGACACAATAAGTACAAAAATACAAATAAAAAGCTAACAATTTGGAAAAAATCAAAATAATATCTTAAAAGAATTCCTTTTCATTGCCAACCAGTGACCAACGGTGATTATGATCTTCGATGCATTGGGCTGCTAAATGGTGATTCTCAATAAGAAATTAATACGTGTAAGAGAATGGCCCAACAACCTACACAAGTGTTCTTCTGCATGGATTCAATCCTTGTTATCCTGCCACGCTCCCACTAGACCCAAACAATATATTCACACCGCCAAATTGCCCAAGATTGGAATTCATCAAAATTATCCACTGTAACCTTGAACGAGTTGAATGTGTGGTTAGAGAGAGAGCTTGTAATTATGACGTTGAGTATGAAGAGAGGCTACAGCCCTACGGCGAGTCTAAGGAAGTTTATGAGTCGAGGTATGTTATTTTCTGTGCTCAGAGATTAAGGAACTAGTGCTAAAGAAAATGATATTTAATGGATTTTTTTTGTTTTGTAGTAGAATTGACAGACGCTACAAATTTGTTTCATAAAGTTCTATGGAGATTTTTTTTGAATTTTCCAATCAAAATGGACGGAATCGGAAAGAATGGATGGAATTGGAAGGAATGGTAATATGGATGGAATTGGAAGGAATGGTAAGTAAAATTATAAAAAAATTAAAATTTGTTTTAATGTTAATAGATAGAATCATTAATTGTTGATTTGTTGAATTTATTTTAAATATACCTGATTTTTTCTTGACAATGATATGTTTTACTTCTATGTTAGGTTTCATTTTTATATACAATTTCTGTGGAATCTTGCAACTAGATATTAGTTAATTTTCACATAAGCTACATAATTTATTTTCCCTATTTTTCTTTTGATTCAATAACTTAAAATTACTTCACTTTTAAAATAGTTTTAAGTAATTTTCGTCAATCTATTACCCTTTCACATAGTTTCATTGTTTCTGTTTTACTTTTTTGCTAAAATATTTCATTTGTAAAATAGTTTTCATATTAAATACGATCAAAACTTAATGAAATAACGATGAAGGTTCCCTTTCAGTTTTTTTAAAAGACGTTTTCTTCTTGTACTTTTTTTTTTTTTCCTTCCTCGATGACGTCACTCGTAGATCTTGATGAAGAATCCCATTTGGCCTTTTCATAGACTTTCTCTTCCCACATTTCTTATCTTCTGA
Source organism: Cryptomeria japonica (assembly GCF_030272615.1). Classification (NCBI taxonomy): domain Eukaryota; kingdom Viridiplantae; phylum Streptophyta; class Pinopsida; order Cupressales; family Cupressaceae; genus Cryptomeria; species Cryptomeria japonica. The sequence goes on along the minus strand of NC_081412.1, from coordinate 598,946,150 downwards.
TTGTTTTGAGATATTAGAAGATGATAGAATAATACTTTCTATGAGATTTGCATCACCCTTTATCTAGGTCTTTGAAAAATCCAAATCCGAATCATGTCTCACGCATCCGGAAAAAGCTTTACTTAAATTTGGACAAAGTTGAAGTTCCCAAAAAAAAAACATAGGACTTTCTATTTATTAAAAACATGAGATCAAAAGATTATATTAATATATCAACAAATAATTTAGAGAAGAGAAAAAGGAAAAATCAAATTAAAGATATTTTTTCTTTTTTATTTCAAGTCTGTTATTTTTCATCTTATTTGACTCATCTCTTCATTCTGATGATGATGATCCTGGATCATTGAGTGTGATCCCAAAGGTTGATGCAAAAATGTTACACACAATCAAATCTAGAATGTACATTCTGAATACGATGGATTGTAGAAATCTCTTAGAACTGATGAGACTGATATTTTAAAGATAAAAAAAACAAGAGTGAAGCCCACATTTGAAAATAAAGAACGAGGTATTTATCAATATCATTTATTGTTTGAAAGTAAAGAACGAGGTAAGTATCACGAATACAATCGCCTTTTCGTAAACAATTTTGTTATTAAATATAGAATTCTGTTGTTTGTGTATACGGTCCTCTGTAACCCTGTGCCTATTTCTATTGTCTGTGACGATTTGTTGATTTTCAAGAGACGTCTACAGAGATTATATAGGTATCTTGAATAAAGGTTTTACGATTTCCTAAAATAAAACATGTGTTCGGAATCTCTAGAAGCGTTAAACCTTTTCAATTTTCTGTAACCTAAAACCCTAATATTTTTACATATATTGAAGTAGCAAACGTAGGGAGTTGGTTTTGGTTTGTGACTTACACGTAGAACAAAACAATTAAACATTATACCATGGTAGCGTTCCATTTAGTTGCATGAGCACAACTTCATAAAAGTATAAATAGATTTCAGTCATCGGTCTTCAGACATATTTTTACTTGAACAATTGATGATGTTTTTAACCCTTTGCCTGTGAGCTCAATGAATTGTGTGAGATGAATATTCGTTACCTATATACCACCCACCGTCTTGGCTTTGCTTTACCGTCAGTATTGGTGGTCCATGTACGCCTCAAATTTTGCATACCGGGCGAATGCAGATATAGAGAACAACTCACGCTGCAATCCTGTTGTTTTCTGCCCTAAAAGCTGATTTTTTGGGTTATAATCAAACCTGTGACAACCAAATAATAATTACATTGCCACGCAGGTTGTTATAAAATTTTGCTGCAGTTGTTGTTTCAAAATTTTGTTGTTTCAAAATTTCATATAATAGAGGCTTCTATTAAATTTCATTGTAATTCTTTGTGAATTTGAGTCTGAGACCAATGCCTTCATCGAACAATGAATACATGATTGGTTTACAATAGTGGCTCAAGAGGGATTCTTTCAAAAAATTTAGATTCTGCCAATATTTCCTCTAATGTTCAGATTCTCGTATGCATCAAGAGGGATCATGAATTTATTTTAGATTTTGTCAAAATTTCCTCTAATGTTCAGGTTCTTGTATGCAACGAGAGGGATTTACAGTGGACTTCATTGAAGTTTTTTAGATTCTGTCAAAATTCCCTCTAATTTTCACAGCACACCTCTAAGTACTCTACCAACCTAGCTAACTTTATTTCGTTGCTGATTTATGTGAGTTAGGCTGGCATTCATCGCCTCTAATAACTGTAGGTTTACCTGTGATTCCCTCACCACGTCTTTGATCGAGCAAAAGCACCCACAGCCTATGTATGCACCCATGAGAATAGAAGGGCTACCGCGCAATTGTACTGATGATTTTCGATTCGAAATGTCCAATTCTCAATTCGAAATGTCCAATTCTCAATCAAAACTTGTCATTCAGTGCTCCAAATTGCTAAGATTTTGTCAGCGGCCCGCGTGGTTTAGGAGCATGATATTTTGTCGTTCTTTTTTTTTTTAATCTCTTCCAAATTTTATTACAATGTCAAAAATATTTTAAGATTTAAGTATGGAACAAAGAATTCATTATGACATATTTTTTATTTAATTTTATTAGGTTAAGTTTTTTCAATATTCCCTAACCCAAAATTTTGATTTTTTCCCTGCTTGAATCCCAATGAATTGAAAAAACTTTATCTTTTTGTTTTTTGCTGAGTTATTCCTGAGAAAGGTTTATGCTTCTTAAATTTTCTCTCCCTTTAAATTAGTGTCATATTTAAGTTTATTAAAATATTTGTGGATATAAAAATATGGTATTAAAATTGCATAAAGTAGTAATGTTTTTGTAATTAGATTTTACGATATGTACCAAAAAAACAATCATAGCTAAATGTAAAAATCATAGCTAGATGTAAAAAATTTCTATTTCAACCTTAGGTACATGTTTATGCATACCCACCCTCACTTCACCATAAAAGCTAACTACAACTTAAAAAACATAAAGTTTACACTTATTAATAAGTGTTTTTTTAGACTAATACATTTCAACAACATGATAATTATTTCTATATAATATGATCTTATTACATGTTAACAGATCATGGCACGATTAAATGAAGATGTTGATGTAATCACAATTTTCAGCGATTTATCTCAACATCAACCGACACCCCTAAAAGCACGGGATGCTAATGCTTTAGCATCTGACTCGAAATCTGTTGGCTTGTTTGGAAACAATGAAAGTGATATTGAGTTGCTTGCAAATAACATCATCTCAAATTGTCACGAGACCGTCGAAGAACTAAAGAGAACATGTGAACAGGTGCACAACCTTCAAAACTAGGAAATAGAAATGTTTGAGGGGGCTATGTAGATGCTCAAAACAACCTACAAAGTAATTGAGACCTACTATGGATTGGTTCGAGAAATGCGATAGAGAGAGTTTCGTGGGATAAATGATTTGATTGGACCAAAGCATAACTTCAGTGAATTTGTTAATCATGTATGGCCCCCTGAATAGTATGATAATTGGAAGTTAGAAGATTTGTGTTGTACCTATCGATGTTGAATATGTGTAAAATATGTAACCTTTGAGAAAATTGTAAACAACTGCAGTGTACAATCAGGTTTCCAGTTGGAATAACATAACTGCAATGTTAGTTTTCTTCTTTCTATGTATAGTGCTTCAACATTTACAATATCATTTAAAATACAAATAAATCTTTGTAATCCAGTGTTTTACTTGTGAGGCTGGATTGGAGCAGTAGTCTCCAGCAGCATTTCTCACCGAGGTTTTTCCCATATTGGGTTTTCCTCGTATATCTAATGTTGTGGGTTGCATTAGTGTGATTGATCTCTTTGGTTTTTCCTTTGTTGATTTACCGATTTGATTGCTTAGTGCTTAAGATAATAACCGGTATTCTAAAGTTGCTTTGAAAGTCAAAAAGCTTAGGAACCACTGATTCACCCCCTCTCAGTGGTACTATGTGTTCAACACATACTTGCCTTCTTTGGTTGCATATCCTTTTTCAGTTGTAGGTACTTTCTTGTGCACATTTATATTCTCCTTCATGCACATCTTGGTGTCACACTATTTCAGTGGACCTATCATCTCTCTCCATTGTTAGCATCATGGGGGGTTTCTTAAATTGTTGTTAATGTTTCCTTGGTTTCTCCTTGGAGTGAGATATGTATACATTACTGTTCCTATTTACTAGCTAGATGCAGTGGTTATATTTCAGTGAGACATATCTTTTAACATATAGAAACTCTTGCATTTGAATTTTGTGGAGGTGACATCGTCAATTGACCAGTGTTCTTTAGATCATTGTTACTTGTATTTTCGGCTAGCAATTTGTTCTTGCATGGTCGAGTAGTGTTGTTGGTGTCACTCATAAAGATTCATGTGTCATATGTCTCTTTGATGGATAGATGTTTTGCCTTTGTTTTCCATCTATTTGTTTGGTAGAATCTCGTCTCCCAATTCTAGGGAAAGTGAGTATATTTGGTGTTGAGCCTAAAGTTGAACTCCAAAAAATTGACTTGAAACTTGTTAGTACATCATGAAATATAAAAGAAAGCTACAGGAAAACTTAGCATCAACAAATGAAGTAACATGAAATAAACAAAGTAAACAAAATTATACCTTCCATGGTTTACATCTCATTATGTCCTAACTCCATTGTTCTTCGTTGCAGATGATTTTCTCTTAGACAAGCACTGGTAGCTTCCAAGATGGCAAATGAAGAATGGACGGATAGTTAACTGATGCTATGATATGCATATGCAAATGATTTAAGCTAACATGATATTAAGCTATGAAATAAATTCTTAAGATGCTAATTGCTTCAAACTCAAACTCCCGAATGCAAGATAAAAACTCCTAGAATGACTATAAGATTAGCTATTAGTTTCAAAATGGTTTAGGAGATCTCTTTTTATAGATTTTTTAGTGCATGAGCTTAGGTGGAAAAGATCAACGATCATGATCAAATCTTACAAATTGGATGGCTATGAGGAAAAAGTTGAAGGTTGAAAGAAAGGGGGAAGGAGAAGACAAATGTCAATTATCTCACCTTGATTGAGTTCAAGACTTGTGAGGATATATGATAGTTGGAGAAGATGTAGGAATGAGAAGACAAGTGGACTCAAGTCCTCCTAAGACATAGGGATGTTGGAGAGAATATAGAAGAAGGTAAGGAAATATGTGTATGTACACAATATTTAATTTATTTTGGAAGTTGGAGATAAGTGGCTAATAAATGTTTTATTTTATTTAATTTTGTTGAATTAATTTAGCCGCACGGTGGATGAGTTGGCAAAGGAAAGATGAAGTAGAGATGGAAAGGTGAGTTGGAAAAGAGATTAAATAATTAAGAAATTATTTAATTAATGAGACTATAGGATAGAAAATAGAGAAATAATTAAATATTAGATATTTAATTAATTGATTAGAAGAAAAAAATATAATGAATTAATTAATAAAATGTTTCAATTAAATTAATTAATAGAGGAATATAAAATGAATTAAATAAATTAATCTTTTCAAATTAACTATTTAATAGAAGAATTTAAATAAATATAAAATATTTATTTAATCGCTCATAACCATTTTTATGTGTATACATTTTGCCCCTCTTTGAAATGATAGTGAGACAACATTGTTTCAAAGATTAAATCAAGTCTCGATAATGCGCCTGATGAAGATAAAAATTCTGATTGGGTGCCCCCTCGAGAGATTGATCATGAAATTGTTTAAAAAGTTTGATTGAGCGATTAATCTCACAATAATTGATCTAGAAAAAAAATCTCTCAATTAGATTTATTTTTGAAAAATAAATAAAATTGCACCACTTAAAAAGCATTAATTACCCCTTCAAAAGGTAATTGTAAAATTAACCTAGGTCAATTTTATCCTCATTTGCATTCTTGTCAGCTTTTGGAGTGAAAAGAAATTGGTGTGTTTAGCTAGCAAAATGGTTATGCCTTTAGAGAACCATCATTTTAAGTGTGTTCATCGTTTCGAGAGACCTCCTAAGTACGACCCATCGATGAGTAACTTTATCCCAAGCTTGTTTGTAATTTTCCATACAGATTTCATGATTTTTGGTACGTGTGAGGTCTAGTTTGTAATTTTTTTTATTTTTAGCACATTGTTTAGCGCTTTTGCTTCGTAGTTTTGCACTTATTCATCGTATGTTCTCTCTTTTGATAAGAATGTTTGTGCATTTGATAGTTTCTTGTTTTTGCTCCATGTGTTCACGCATTTGTCAAAAAGGTTAGCGCATTCAAGAGTTTTCTTGCTTTTTCTCTGAGTGTTAGCGCATTTGTTAAATGGATTCGCGCATTTGTGTGATTTAGCGCCCGTGCTCAATAGAATAGCGCTTCTTCTTTGATGAATAACACATTTGGTTAAAATGAATTTGTTTGGTTTTGACTATGTTAAAATTCATTTAGATGATTTGATTTGTTATTTTGATGCGTGAATGTGATAGATATGTATGCTGATTGATGCCTGATTGATAGAAAATTTGAATTTTTTTGATTAATAGGATAAATGACTGATTGATAGATTAGCTCTAAGAGGCCGATTTAGTCTCTAATGAAAAGCGTGATAGAGTTGATTGAACTCATTGATTGATAGAAAACCATGATTGATGGTTTTAAGTTTGTTTTGATAGCCTAATTTGCTTGGTAGAAAAGATTTTATCGATTATTGATATGATTGATCGTTTGATTGATAAATTGATAGATTAGTGATCTCTTAGATTTGATAGATAGATAGATGATTGATAGAGATCAAATTATCTTGTTAAACAGGATAAAATCGATGTTCTCTAGTGTTGGGAGAAATTTTTGGCCATGCACCATCTAGTTCCAGAGTTGACATAGACTGAGATTAGACACATAGATGCATGTGGATTATGTCATCTGCTATATATGCCTATTATCACACATAAGATGGGTTTGTTGATTGCATTAGCTGAGAGATGGCATAGCAAGCACAACACTTTTCACCTTCCCACTAGTGAGATTAGTGTGACGCTCAAGGATGTCTACAGGATCTTGCACATCCTCATTACTGGTGAGCTAGTCCAGTGTGATTACCAGGATCTTGGAGGGACAGAGGCTTGTAGAGCCATGTTCAGTGATGAGAGCATTGATAGAGGAGAGATTCGATGGGAGGATATGATCATGTACTACGAGACTGTCCTAGTGATTCTGGAAGGCTTGATTGGCGGATTCATGTGTCCTGAGAGGAGATCTCAAGGTTTTGTTGTTGGGTGGGGTGGGATCTTACAGAGCATGATGCAGCAACGGACTTGCTATGCTTGGGGTGTTTGTATGCTTTCTCATTTATATCATGATCTTCATCAGATTGTCTATGATGATAGTGCCAGTCTATCTACTGGATGCACACTTTTACAGGTCTGGTGTTGGGAGCACATTGCTATTACCTGACCTATTCATCATAGAGTTCATGGTGATGGACAACCTTATGTCTATTTATATGGAGGTATCCTTACTTAGTCGAAGCTGGGTAAGATGAAGTGTTGGCATTGGGTTATGGATTCTATGGATACTATCATTTGGAGACCTTACATTGATTATTTAAGCCCTAGATGGAGGATGCACAAACTTTACCATTTATTTTGTAGACTAGGTATTTGATTGGTCGTACTCCATATATTATTGAGCGACAGTTATTTGGTCGCAATTGAGACAGTTCAGGATTCTTCAGTTCATGCCTTCCGGTGTCACCATGTATGCACAATAATACAAGGATAGGCAAGATTGGGGCCCTTCCTTATCATTTGAGATAATGCATACATATTTTTTGGTTTCTCCTATGGTTGCATGTGATTTGAGATCACACATTTTGGATGCCAGGGTCACAGCGAATTACGCACAGTCTATGATTGCATATCCTTTTCCTCATATCATTGATCCAACAGACCCTCCTCCCATCTCAGGAGATGAGAAGGATGATTCAGATGATCTTGTTGTTAGGAGACAGAGATGGAGGCAAGAGCTTAGAGATGCTTGAGAGGCTAGAGAGGATGAGGGGGATGAGGGAGAAGATGGAGGAGGAGGTAGGAGACTCAGAAAGAGAGGAAGTTGATTGAGAGTCTGAGGAGGACCTTTTGGAGTAGTTGGTAGGAATGGGAGAGTAGGAGGAGTGCTTCCTCTAGCAGGAAGGGATGCAGGATAGATTGGTCAAGATACCGACAAAGGAGAGATGACGACAGCAAGAGGATTACCCTCTGCAGGTTCAGGCAGAGGTGGAGGGTTGGATAGGGGTTGAGGGAGAGGTATGAATTTTGATAAGATTCATCCAAATCTTGGGGTTATTAAAGCTCAGGGTGGTTGGGATAAAGGTGAGGAGGACTCTAAGGATCATGTTCCTCTCATTAGGCGACAGATCTTGAGAGCTACTCGGGTTGAGATACCAGCAGGTGGAGAGGTAGGTGGGGATACAGGTGCAGATGAGGGCATACATGATATACCTATACATGATGTGCCACAACGGGAGAGCCTAGATGATCTCAGATCACAGATAGATCAGCTCAAGGCACAAGTGTAAACACTTATGACCAAGAGAGACAAGGTTGTTAGGAGACAACATGATACTCAGGTCCTACTTGATCACATTTAGCAGGTTGGATCTGGAACTCTCTCAACTAATACTATCAGAGAACTATATTGGTCTGGGAAGGAGACAACATACTAGCACAGATGATATGGGGATTTATTTGCAGAGAGCCAGAGAGTAGGGAGTTATTAGACTACTCCTGTTTTCAACAAGATGGATACCAGCAATGACGAAGTTATGGGACCTCCTCAGAGGAGTAGAGATCAAGGTGCACAACCATCTGGGGGATCGTCTCATCCACAACCACAGAGACGGACAAAGTTAGGTGGTAGTGGCACATGACAACCGTGATTTCTAGACTTGATTTATATTGATGAGGCACTGTATTTTATTATTGATTTGATACCATTGTATACTTGGATTTTTTATTGTTTTTATGATGATCTATATGCAGACATGGACTCTATATGATGCTGATTATTCATGATTTATTATGCATGCTACTCAATATGATGATGATTATATATGAATTATTCTTTACTGATCTATATATGCAGTGATTAGATGGATGATGTGATGATGATCTTTTCCCTCCTTTATTTTCATGATGATGATGTTCTATATGATGCAATGAGAAATGAAAATGAATTTGATTTTTGATTTTACTGATCATGGATGCAAATGAAGTTTGATTCTATAATGCTTTACTTAAATGATGCAAATGCAATGATCTATATGAGAATGCTTCAAATGATTATGCATGCAACTGAACGTTGATTCATTTACTTTTGATGTGTATATATACGATGAAATGATTTTGTGAAATGTATTTAAAATTTGATGATCATGGATGCAAATGATGTTTAATGGATGTAAATGCTTATAATACTATCTTAAATGATATTCTTGATTAAACTCATGCGATGAATACCTATATGGTGATGCATATGTTATATTAATGAGATGATATTGGAATGCTTATAGATGTTATGTTATGATTGGAATGAAATGTTTATAATGGTATGATAAATCATTCTAAGTGCAAAGATGCAATTAAATTACCTTAATGGATAAAATGAAATACAATGATAATGATCCTAATGCAAATAATAATGATATAATACACATGATCAATGAAATGCACTTAAAGAAAACTAAGGAAATGTAAATAATTATGATTGAATGCAAACTAATGAAATGAATGATAATGATTAATATACAAACCTAATGAAATGAATGAACCTAAAATGATGAAATGCAAATTGTTTTTGTTTATCCATGTATACTCAATCTTTATTATTTTGACTGTTGATCTCTGAATGAAATGAAATGCTTATAATGCAATTGAATAATGAGCTAATCTAAAATGATACTTCCATTCTTCATATGTTGTCTTATAATAGTGCTTGATTTAATCATTGAGCTTTTTAAAATGTAAGAAAATACAAGCAACACGACATAATGATTCAAGCTGACCTGAGTATTTCTTACATGGATTTTGATATTGTTGGCATTATGTGAATTGACATGAAGACATAATGATATTGTATGTTGTCATTGATGTCAATATGTGACATGGTGTGAACCAGCACATGTGATAGGTGAAAAAAGAGAGGAATTGACATATGTATGAACCGGTTTATATGCCAAAGTGAAGCGGCATATTTGTTCAAGATGAACTGGCATGCTATTATGGGAATCGACACATGGAAGCATTGTGTTGCTACTAGTTGGTAGGTAGTTTCCATTTCAAGATTTTCCGGTTGGAGTATCTTAAGCCTATGTGGCTCAATCAATGATCTTTGTGTGATGAGTTAGCAGTATAATGGAGAACAGATTGTGTTGCCATGTAAGCTCTATGTGCGTGAAGGATCTTGCATGAAGAAGACTATTCCTATCTACCTCGGGAATGTGTGAAGTCTGTCAAACAGTGATAATGCATGATGGGTTATCAGCTGCCATGAAATCGGTGGAAAATGGACGATGGAAAATGTTTTGAGATCGATTCAAGATTGTTGCATTTAATGCAGTATGATTCAAAGTTCAAGATTGAACTGCTTGAATTGCTTAACCTAACAGGTTTAGGGTTTAGGGTTTTTGCTATTGACCTATTTATTTCCTATAAGGTTGATGTTGTGTTTCTTTCTAAGCTTGTTGGCAAAAGTTGTGAATGTGTATCCAAGGGAAGTGATACATGATTCTTGCCAAACCAAAGGAGAGAAGAGATACCTGCAAAGTGAATGTGCAGAAGGAGAGGAGGAGCCAAAATGGATCTGCATTATCATTGAGTGTTGTTAACAGATCATTGTAATCCCTGTTGATCTCTAACCACTTCAACAGTTGTGAAATCCCTTAACAGGGTAGCCTTGTTAGAGGATTTCAAGAACTCAATAGCTAAAGGATCTCCAGAGCTCTATAGCTTCTCAGAACTCATTAACTTCGAGTTACCCTATTAAGGGATTTGAATCAAGCTGGTTAAAGCTTACCCTATTAGGGGATTTTATGCTTGTCTAAAAAACATATTGAACTAACTGTTATGAAGATCTGATGTTAGACTACCTATTTATGCATAAGGGTGAAATGATAGTGTTTCTTTTAGTTTAGTGAAAAGCTAAGTGTTCAACTGGTTAATGTTTGTATTTGACACTTTTGGCTTTATCGGTTGCAGTCTATGTTGAATCGATATCACTGTTTATCAGTCATTTGAAGTATCTATTGTCAAACCGGTTTAAGATTATGTTTTTTCCTGTACTGATTCACCCCCCCCCTCTCAGTACCGGTTTGGTACTATTCATTCATCATTGAGTTATCAATTGGTATCAGAGCACCTCTAGGTCCTCTATGTTGTAAGCCTAACTGCTTGAGGAAAAGATCCTAGTCAAATAATGAAGAGGGAAGGTCCAAAGTTTAATAAGGAAAACATTGGTATATGGAAAGACAGGATGAAGATATTCATCATAAGCATGGGTGTTCAACATTGGAGTTATGTTGAAAATGTATATGTTGTTCCTACTGGTACTCTCACCGATGACCAAAAGAGAGAGATACAAGAAAATGGGCAAGTCATGGAAGCCCTCATCAGTAGTCTATCTGACATTGAGTTTATTGATGTTCAGGACAAGGCAAATCCCAAAGAGGTATGGGATGCTCTTAAAAATATCTATGGTGGTGATGATCATGAAAAACAGGCTAAGGAAGAAATCCTGAGAGGGAAGTTTGAAGACATGCGGATGGTTGAAGGAGAGACCATTCAGTAGTATGGAATAAGAATCAAAATGGTTGTTGGAGAAATCAAGAGTGTAGGTGGAAAAATAGAAGATTCCACTGTGGTAAGTAAAGTCCTGAGATCCTTGTTGTCGGTCTATGCAATAAGGGTCACTGCTATTCAGAAGCTGAGATCAATAGACAAGTCTAAAGTATCCTTGGACTCCATCATAGCCAAGTTAATAGCCTACGAGCTAAATAGTTTTGATGGCAGTGTTCAAAAGACTGAATCAACATTTAAAGCCTCTGCTATACCATCCAGAAAAGGAAAAGAGGCTAGCACTAGTGGGGAACCTAGTCAGAGCAGAGAAATGAATAATGAGGAGCTTTTGATGGCATTTGAAGCTCTCCTTGCCAAGAAGTTTCCAAAAGGAACTGATAAATACAAAGGTAAGCTACCTTTGAAATGTTTTTCTTGTAATCAGATAGGACATATTGCTATAAACTATCCTAATGGCGATAACAATGACAAATCAGAAAGGTTCAGGAAATTCAAAGGAGGAAATTGGAGAAACTATTTTGTGGCAGTTGATGAAGGTGTCACAGATGAAGAAAATGAAGACATTGTGTTTGTTGCTATAAAGGAAGATGTGGCAGACAAGAAGGCTCTTGTCTCTCAGTTTGATAATTCCAATGAGTAGATCATTGACAGTGGCTGTTCTCACCATATGACTGGTGACCGGAGCAAGTTTCTATCCTTGGAGGAGTATGATGGTGGTGTGGTTCGCTTTGGCAATGATGCACCATGCATGGTCAAAGGCAGAGGGTCCATCTCTTTGAATGGAAAGAGTAGTGCAGAGAATGTGTACTGGGTTGATGGTCTCAAACACAACCTTCTAAGTGTTGCCCAGCTAAATGACAGTGGCCTCACACTGGAATTCAAGAATGGGGTTTGGAATATGTAAGAGATCTTGAACAAAACTTGAACAATAAATGACTATCATCAATTTTATTGTACCATCCACTATCATTATGAAAAATGTTTAGCACCAAAGACAAGTTTCTGAAGTTATTAAAGGGTAGTTGATGGTGCAGGATCACCATGAAACAATCCAACAAATCAAGCCTTTACAGTTATGTTGCTTAAAATAGCAGGAAAGGTTGAAAATAAAGTACAATTCATTTAAAACGTAAACAATAATTGAGAGGGTTTAAACTATGGTAAGGTAAAATCCATCTCAATATAACATCTCCAAATCCTATCTGAATAGTCTATCAAGATGGATCTTCCACCACAGTATCTTGCTCTAAATATTAGGAAAGAGGATCAACAACTATGATTGAAAAATATTATCGCCTCCGCTGTCTAGATTGCGCAATGGATTTGACAACACCGTAGAATGCTTTATGCTTCTTCTCATTCTTATGCATCTTGGGAGGGGTGATTCCAAGTGATCATAGCCTCTGACTGACTCGTCTGATCACAGGGCCACATTTAACATGCTCTTTTTGTGGCTGAACACTTTCACCAACTTTATCCTGCCACATACAAACAACATCATACGAGTGCTACCTATTTCATTCCATTGGAATAAGATAAACAATGAAATGAGAAGACAGAGGAAGGGATCTTGTCATCTTCGAAACTTACTATGGGTGGGGAACAGACCAGGTCTTCAATAGGCCACACCGCCCATGAGTTTAGGGAATCCGACAAGACATCGATGAAAGGACCTAGGCAAGGCAGGTGGGCATTTGCATCAAATACTTTGACAATGCGAACTTTAGCACAATATTGTGGGATTGGAATAGTATGACACATTACACTCTTCCCCAGGCCATCAACAACATCTTCCCCAACCACTACCCATCCAGTAGTAGGTGGACTTCAACTCCAACAGCAACAACGTGATCATCTTCATTGGTGCACTCTTCTTTGTCTTCCATGGTTTCCTACATCAGTAACGAGTGGATGCGGTCACTTAAATAAAATTATTTATACCCATTGCCCCAATCGTGGTCACGATCTGCATTTGTACATCCATCATCATTTACCCCAGACTCTTTCTCAATGCTTTCTTCTATCAGATTATGATGCAAAATGTGACACATTGTACAGGAGTGTAAGTACACATTAAACCCATATGCCTATGAATGCTATTAGACCAAGGCTGAATAATTTTACACGACTAAGGCAATAACAAGAACACAGATAATGGACACAAACCACAACATCATAAAAAATGCTCTCTAGTATAATACTGCCTCTCACTGTCTGTTATCCAAAATAGGAGCCCAATACCTATTCATCTCTGCTCTTATCCTCCAATGTCTGCCCCAATTGAGTAGACTCCTCTACAATCTTCTCACCACTACATGCACTCAAATTTCCATTCAGCGTCTCCTTCACCTTCTCCCTCAAAATAGACTTCTGAAGTTTCTCGTCCAATACCGTGGCCGATTGCATACAAAAAGAGTTACTCTATAGTATAACACACCATGTGATGATATAGCACTGCATGTCATGCATAATGGCACCACATTACCTGTTCATATTTGCACCTATCCTCCAACCTCTGCCCCAATTCAGGAGACTTCTTTGGAATTGTCTTGCCACTACATGCACTCGGTTTTTCAATCGCCGTCTCCTTTACCTTCTTCCTCGTAATAGATGTCTGAGATTTTGCACTTGGTTTTTGGGGAAAACTACACACGGTGTCATCAGGAAACTGCATTGACTATTCTTTGCTCCTATCATCCATCATCTACCCCAACTCAGGAGACTAATCTGCAATCTTCTCGCCACTGCATGCACCCAATTTTTCATTCGATGTCTCCTTCAGCTTCTTCAATGGAATGGACTTATACCTAACAGAAGACTGAGCTTTTTGACTTAATTTTTTGGGAAAACTGTATTCCGTGTCATCCAATACCATGGGACAGTCCATGATCCCTCCATGAACTCCATCAAAATCAACCTACAATGACATGAAATAAATAGTCAACATACTACACATTGGAGTACAAAGCATACCATGCAATGAAAACACACATATGGATAGGCAAATAGACAGTCACCTGTTGATGACAAACATGTCACCTCATATGAAGTAGGACTTGTTTTTTTTGTGCATTCTTCTTTTCTTTCTTCCTCAACGAATCACATGCAGGATCATTGCTTGGCACGTTTGTTTCAGGATGTGAAGTCTACCTTATTTTTTCCGCAACATTCTTCTTTTTTGGCTTCCCCAACAAAATAGGTGCACCCTCATTTATTTCAAGATCTGAAGTCGGCCTTCTTTTTTTGCTTCCCCAATGAAACCGATGCAACCTCATTCACTAAAATGTTTGTTTCATGATTAGCCTTCGATGCCAGAACCTCCTTGCCATGGCCTGCACTATCACTTAAAATATGGGCACCAAGATAGGATAGCTCAATAAGTAATTCTTCAGATGTTTAAAGGAATTTAGTAAACTACAAAATAATATGATCACTAAAAATTACCTCTATTGCAATATTCTTTCTTTCTAGTAACTCTAAAACCTTATTCCTTCTCGCCTCCCTAACTAGACTGTTGTTGTACACTCGCATTTCTTCCTTTATCTCTTCCTTCCCTTCAGTAGGAAGGAAGCTCATCATGTGTTTTCTTTCCATATTTCATGCACACCTGGACAGTGACACATTGTTTTTGCATACTGTGTCATACACCCATTTGGTATTCGATATTAGACTCCCTCTTTTTCAAGTGCATCAATGATTTCTTCGTATGATCCATGCTAGGTTGTCCACTACCACATGGTTGATGACTGCATCATGTAATCCCCAATAATGGAAGTTGATGTTGTCTGGTTCTATGCATATTAAGCCTCCCCAGATCCCAAAACTGACGACCTCCATTTTGGGAACAATAATAGAAGAGACAAAAGTAGTGCAACCTGCCATTCATATGTTCTGTTTTGTGATCGGCCTGTTGCTGCACACAGCCAACATAGACAAAGAGTCACATTCTATTTAGCACTAATCAAGAATTATAAAGATAATCCAATATATATAATGACTAATAGTGGACCTCCTTGTTACTCGCCCCTCGTCCTTATTTATGTTCGTGAGTGCTGATAGAATCATGTTGTCTTTCAGTCCCCTGCTCTATGCTCACCTCATGCTCGCTATGAACATCCGCTTTTTCACTCATCTCCTGGAGCATCAGTATAATCGCCCTCATCTATATTTCCAATGGCCTTATCTTCCTCACTAGCACATCCACCATCATCATGTCATTCAATAAAATAGCACACATCATCGATGCTTTTTATGCCCATGCATATATCTATATTTCCACTTATAAATCCCAACTTCCAGCAACCATGCCATGCAATGATGGAAAGAAAATATAATGCCTTGATAAATAATTACTAGTGTGGTTGTGCAGTCACTAAGAAGCCGACTTGATAATGGGTTCAAAATTGGAGACCTGACTCATGACTCATTCACATTTGAATCCCCAACTAGTCCTTGACCTAAAGGCTCATCTCCTGACTCTTTCAGATTTGGATCCCCAACTAGTCCCGCATCTAAAATCCCAACTCCTGACTCTTTCAGATTTGAATCGTCAACTAGTCCTTGATGTGAAAGTCCAACTCCTGAATCTTTCAGATTTGAATCCCCAACTTGTTGTGCATTTGAAAGCCCAACTCCTGACTCTTTTAGATTTGAATCCTCAACTAGTCCTGGATGTGAAAGCTCCTAAATCTTTCAGATTTGAATCTCTAATTGATCGTGTATCTGATAGCCCAACTCCCAACTCTTTCGGATTTGAATCCTCAACTACTCCCAGATGTGAAAGCCCAACTCCTCAATCTCTTAGATATGAATGCCAAACTGGTCCCATGTATGAAATCCCAACTCTCTACTAGGTATACAAATTGGTTCTCCAGTCACAAGCATTAAATAGTGACAACACCAAGCAATACTACATGTTGCATAATCCATTAAAACTAATTAGCTTATAGGTAGGCCAATGTCACATGTCATTAGGAAGTGAATGCGGCCAACTCCCAGGAGATCATCTACCTTTAGCTCTAGTAACCCATAATCAAGATCAACAGTTTCCCTCAACCTTTTTCGCAACGCAATTGACATGATTGAACTGAAACAAAAAAAAATGTAATTCATATTCTTCACACTATCAATAACACCACGCATTCACCACAAATGACAAAACCAACACACGACCAATTATTCCCACATTGCAATACAAAGTCAGCATGTCACTGTGTTATGTACAACCCAGCTAACGGTTTAGCCATAAACTATCCACGACATTCCGCTGTAGAACATATTTCATTGCAATTGCAATGAAATAATGACTATTTCATTGCAATTGCAATGAAATAATGACTATGATCCATCGCCAACGCTGTTAAAAAGGCTTCCTGTGTTCGCCACATCCAAAATACAACACAAAAACTAGACTTTGTTAAGGATTGATAAAGAAGGATGAAAAAAACGCTTAACGCATCGGCTGTGTCTATTCTAGCTCCAAAACGGACCTTTCCTACAATGTGTTAGTGACAGGTTAGTCAATCACAACCGCTAATGGCAAAATCGATAGTGTAAAATGAGTGTGCAGCAATTAAGATGGTCAATCTATGTCAGATAATACACAGGGATTCGTTATCATTAATAAAGTCTTTGACGATAATTAATGGGTACAAAGACCTCCAATTCATTATTCCAAAGACACATGTCTTTTGAAACAAGTATCTATTCTAAAGCTTCCATCTCTTTATTGATATGGGGATATTATTATTTATTAAAAACGTAGTCTTAAGTTATGAAAAGAAAAGGAAAAAATGTTGTGAAGGATAGACATGTGAGGAGTTTGTCATGCCAACCGGAGACATCTGAAACAAAAGCCCAAATAACACTTTAAATCGGAGTTGGATCATCGAACAGATGTAGTTCTCAAACATCACGAACATCAATAATATAGATATACAAATACACTGGGATGAACATAAACACTCTCATGCAAATCAACATAATATATACAAATTTATAACACATAGCTAGCAAGAATCATGATTTCTGGTTCATATATTCAACACTGGTTTCATGACTCGAAGATCCATAAATAACAATCGTACTGCATTCAGGTTGGAAAATAATATCTTATTGTCTAATATGTTGCATATATAGCATATAATATAAGGCATCAGCCAATTGCATTGTTCATTTTCATCATTATCAAATTTAGTAAAAGTAAGGACATTAATATTACATGATCAAGAACTGAAATTAATACATACATTTGTATCACATAAAAAATTATATACAACAAACTATATATATATATAACAAGCCCCTTTCAAAAAGTTGCACAAGCCCAAAGATTATTAGTAAGGGGACATTACAGTGCAAGTAGTATTAAAGAAGGGAGAGAGAGTAACAACCTAGGAATGTCTGGACATTTGTCGGGGAACTGCTCAATAGTCCTTGAAAATCATCAACCTGCATAGATAAGTAATGTTAGTGGTAGTCTACATTGGGAAGTAAATGCATTCCAAAAGACAAAAAAGGAACCTACATGTTCATTTATGATAATGCAGTTTAACATTCAATATAAACTACCACTAAGTAATTTATATCACCTAAATTATATGTGTCAATTTGCCATAGTGCCAGAGCTGTCTATATTAGCCACCTATTTTCATACTGTTGTTATGCGCTCAAGGACAAACACCTCTATTCTGACTCAAAATCAATGCTATAGTCCAACTAACACGCAACTTAATCACACATTTTACACTATATTTTACATTCAACGACTGCAATTGAATAACATGTCACTAACATGCAATAGAATTTGTCTATTCTCAAGCCTTATTATTGACTAACTCCAACTCCAATTGTAAATTGCATCACGTGTAAGCCTTTGGCTTTACTGCTGTTAGCTACATCAAATCACAAACCGTACATGAACAATGGTCTGAGAGATTGTGTCTATTCTGGCTCCAAAATAGACAAGTCGTACAGACTAACAACACTGTGTTAGACAAAAGCAGCCATCAAATGCAAAACCTACGATTAAAAACCTACCATAAACATGGGGTGTTAGTCCCCCCATACTATTTTTTGCAGCCATAATAGAGGCATCTCACTGCAAGAGTAACTTGAGTTTTGTGCTAGTCTTTTCTCTGACAAACATACCAAGTTTTGTAGCCTGCGGCCTCTTCTTCCTGTCGGGATGCCATCCGAATGCGATTCCTTCATTCACAAGCTTTTAATTTGCATGTTATGCACAATAAACCAGTGCTAACAATGAAGCATGCCGCAGCCATCCTCCAGCATGTCCAAATAATTTTGTGTGGGCCTCGAGGAGTGAAACTGAGAACTCGACAACAACTCCACATCATATACCATGGGTTCGAGCGCCAAGACAAGTTGGCATGGTATGCATGTCCCGGAAATGTATGTCGATGCATGTCGTTGATATGATAGGTCCACTATCGAGTCACAATACACATAGCCTCCCACATATATTTGCATATATGTTTATTCTGTAGTTTTTGAGTGAGATTAGGTGCTTCCAACTTGTGTCAGACATGTCTATTCTGGCTTCAAAATGAGATTGTATCAATGACATGAATCGACATACATGAGACGCATCTATTTTGGCTCCAAAAAGGACCTATCATACCAATGACATGCATCAACATACATGTTTGAGAATAAATATATATGCAAATACAAGTGGAAGACACCTAATAGCTACATGAAAGAGAAAGAGGTAAAATTTTATGTTTCAAATTGATCTTCTTTTACGTAGTCTTGACCTCATTTACATGTTATGGTTTGCCTTTTGATGCAAATAGACTCCTCAAAATCAGGTTGTTGACTGATTGATGCAACCATTCCTTGACTGTGAGTGACCTTCTCTTGTTTAGGAGTTGATCTGTTGTTTGCTGACAATTAGGAGTTGATTTGCTATTTGTTTGATGATAGCAAACATGGCACCTTTTTAATCTGCCTAATGTGGGAAAAGTGAGAGTAATGCGCGAATGAAAATATTATTGTTGAAGGGCTCCTTGTTGAAGCAGCCTGCGTCTATTCTGGCTCACTTTTGAAGGGGGATTTATGGGATTGCATTTTTCTGTGTCATGCTATGGCTTGGAGTATGTTGAAATCCGCCTCTATAACTCGTATTTTTCCTGTTTCGGTTTGGATTTTGTTTAAAATCATTAGGGTTTGCATTGTTTGTTTGCGTTTCTTGTTTGCCTCTATATGTAGCCAGAATAGCTTCAGCCTATGTCGAATATTTGCCTATTTTGGAGCCCAAATAGACGCATACCATCATGTTAGGGTTAGAGACCGCTAGGGTTAGGTTTTCTTTTTTTTAATCTAATGAGCACCCGAGAATAATGAAAATAGAGCATAATATTTCCATAGTTTCTTTTATCTATGTTTTATTCTGTCATTTTTCTGTATTGTAGAGGACATGTTTGTGTGTGTCTGTGTGTCTGTGTGTGTGTGTCTATGTGTATATTACTTCATATTGACATATATATATATATACTAGCACACGCCAAACCACAAACAAACAATGCAAACCCTGAAGGTTTTCAACAAAATCCCAAAAATCAGCCCTCAACAATGACCTGTCAACAATCAAGCCTTCAAAAATTGGACGCCCTTCAACAATGAGCCAAAATATATGCAGCCTGCCAAACCCATATATATATATATATATGAAGCAATATACACAGACACACATGCCGGTGGTTGTTTTTTTTTTCTAGCACATTCTAACGTAACGCTGCTAACCCTGACCCACCTTCTAATAGTGAGGCAGCTTGTAACCCTAACATGACTAACCCCAATGTGAAGACCTAACGTGCATTCTAACCCAATCCCACTCGTCCTTGATTCAAAATCTATAGTCACAAAGATAAAAGGCTGACCCACTACCAGACGGCTACTACCATAGCTTTTTGGAGCCAACAAACATGCGTCTCGTGCAGTATCTAACCCTAACGTGATAATTAGACAAGTAAATTTTCTCCCTATTCTGCCTCCAAAACAAGAAAATTTTTCTAGTACATATAAAGCAAAACAAGAAAATTTTCCCACTACATATAAAGAAAAACAAGAAAATTTTCCCACTACATATAAAGAAAAATAAGAAATGAAAACAAAGAATGCAAACCCAGAATATACAAGTCCATCATTTTTAATAAAATATAAACACAAACAAAACACAAAATGACACAACAAATAAAAAAAAATTATTGAATGTCCTAGGGTTTCAAATTACCGCAGCCGCCTAAGCCTCCACCCAAATCGTTGTACTCTTGACACCTCCTGAGGGCACACTCACAACCACCTCTGCGATACAAAAATGATATAAAAAATTACAATTGAAAACACAGGGTTGACTAAGAAATCATAAAACTATCGTTATATATTAGACTTTGAATTTACTGATGCCACCATAACCCTACATAACAATCTTGAATCGTACCACCCCCCTATGCGCTACGAGGCACCACCTCCCTGCACATGAAAAACCCCGCATGTTAACAGGCGATAACAATATACCTAGACAACTCACATTATGCATGCGGTCGACTTTTTTCCTCCCCTTCGAAGCCACAAATATTTTGACAATGCATACCTATAACTACAATTGAAGCACAGCTCCTTCGCTCAGTGATTCAACCGGGGACATTGTCATGCCACGATCGACATGAATTTACACCATCGAATGTTTTGTTTCACCTCCACCACTGCGTTCTGCATGAAGCTCCTGGACGAAATATATTTTCAATTTTCGCAAAATCTAGTTTTCATTCAAAATTTAAAAAATAAATAAATTGAAAATTGTGCCCATAACACGTGACTGTCGATGTTAGTCGACTCGTGGACGCAATAAAGCAGGTTACCCAAAAAATGTAAGCCGCGTGGCCATTCAAAAAAAAAAATCAAAACTGGCGGTCACCAAAAATGTAAAGACCCTGCTAGCGGTATGTTAACCGCCTCGTCCGATGTAACTATCGCATCGTGGTGACAACGATCGGGAAAATGTTAACCCCGAGCAAGATTTTACATCAAACGCAAACCGGCAACATCATCCATGTCATCGCCACCACAAATATCTCCATGTCATCTGTGGGTCCCAGGAACGTCACTCTCATGGACTTGTCGTACTTGAATGGTATGCCTTCGACATCATATAGAGGCATGCCGTTTTGGAGCCAGAATAGCTACAGCCGTTGCAGATAACTTTGAGCATGCAAAGAATATGAGATGTGAAAGACTAGGTGAGCGGGTAGTTGGGATTAGTCCCCAACAAAATCTTCAAAATCTAAGGTAGTTACGGTGAGAGTACTTAAAGGTCACATACTGAAGCAAAACAATTTTTAAATGGAAATTAATAATATTATAAAAAAGACCCAAAAACAGCTTAATGTTAATAAGATGAGAGGGGGGGGGCAGGTGAATCATACAAACTTAATCTTCAATATATTCAATAGATTCAACCTTGGTAACCTTATCAAAAAAATTGTAAAGCATGAAAACTAATAAACAAATAACACCATAAAACATATAACACCAGATTTAACATGGAAACCCAAATAGGGAAAAACCACTGTGGGATTTCAGACCCACTAAGAAATATACTCTTCTAGAGTATGCTCGATTAAAAGCAAATCCTGTTAAAGATTACAAACACATTGCTAGATGTGATCCGGTTAAGGGATTTCTCTCGGATTTGTTAGGATCTTCACTTTGTTAGAAGTGACCTTGTTAAAGGGTTTCAAACATTCAATTAGAATGTCACCTTGCTAGAGGATTTACAAATAAGATTGTTAAGTCCACTCGGTTAAGAGATTTTCTGTCACTTATAAATAAACAACAGTAGTAAACATGTCTGCAACTTTGCATCTAAAATGCTAAAGCAGATTCTTATTTGTTCAATACAATCTTGTTATAGGACTTATCGTGTCCCTCTACTGGGCTCCTTACTCTATTTTTCAAACAGGTCTTCAGGCTTCTGTGCTCAGTAATCACTATGTAGCATCCCTGTGCTTACACTTGCCCGCATGCATTGTTTATCAATAGTTCCTTATTTATAAACAATTTGATAATCGCTTAATCTCCTTGATCACATTTCCCATGATCAATCATAGCCATCAGATCTTCAATCTTGACCAGGTTCAATGTATCCTTCGATCTGAAAATGTTTTACCCCGCCTTGGAACTTGCATACATTTCTTGGAACTTGTGCTAGGGTATTGCGGTTCAATCTGGGCTGTAGATCTTCCTACCAATCTTCCATTGCCATAGATCCTTAACAACCTTCATATGCGGCATACCAATCAGTTAATCATATCCAGCTCATCAGCTTCCTTCATTAAATAATGCTTTTATTCATTCAATGCATTCTATTATTACTCGGTTCCAACTCGGTAAATACTAAACTTCACTCAGTAGACATTCTGCCTTCATTAACCGATAGCGATAACCTTAGGGTTTACCGACTAGGTTCCTTAGGGTTACTGACTAGGTTCTTTGCTTGGTAACATAGTATAGTATTAACCTTACAAACAATAACATATGTAGGATATCAAAACAATCTAAACATCATGATCTCATCATTGTCTAACTCGGTAATAGTTTCCCATTGAATAACTTATTCCTCCCCTTATTCATCACACTCTTTCTGTGTCTTTTACCGACATCTTAATTCTCTTCAAAACATATTTCTTAAGATATGGCAACATCATATTGAATCAGAAAATCAATTTCTTGACATCAATGACAAAATAATATTGTTAAGACAGTAAACATCCTTAACCAGTTATAACCATAATCATCAACAACCTTCTCAATATCCTTATTGAAATGCCAAAAATCTCTTATTGTAATTGGAATGCCAACAATCTCCCCTTGTCTGTTATAATGCCAACAATCTCCCCCTTGGCATTGATGGCAAAACCAATTGATTTGACCTAAATGATTCGGATTCAGATTGCTGTGATATGTTGAAATGCTCTCCCCTTGTCATTATTCTTCTCCCCATACATTAGTCTTCTCCCCCTTTGACAACAATGCCAAAAAGAAAACAAATACATAATTTCTTCATGTATGAAGTGATTCCTTTGCTGTTAGATATCAACTTAGTCTCAGTTGGAGCATTTTCACTTCAATTCTTGTTCACTATTTTTGTTTCCTGCACACCTTTGGAAAACCTCCTAAAGTGTGTAAATCAATGTCAACTCATAAAAGATATTCTTTAGAGTCATCGAATTGATGCTTTCACCGAACTCAGTCAGTGAGTAGAAGATAGGGGTAGGAATTCTTGGTTGAACATATACAAATCCTTCATAACCTTCTGGTTCTTTGGAGTTTCCTTCATCATTTCTTTCTACAAATTCATCAATTTTCACATTTGCACTTTCTACTATTTTGTTAGATGATTTGATCAGACATTTAAATGCTTTGCTTCTAGAAGAATAACCTAGAAATATTCCTTCTTCACTTTTTTGATCAAACTTACCATTTCTATCATCTTTGTGAGCATAGCATCTACTTCCAAAGATTTTAAAATAACTTACATTAGGTTTCTTGTCATACCAAATTTCATATGGTGTCTTCAAAGTTCCTTTCTTCAATTGTACTCAGTTCAGAGTGTAAACAACAGTGTTTATTGTTTCTCTCCAAAAATTTTGTGGTACTTTCTTTTCAATCATCAGGGTTCTGGCACAATCCACAATAGAGCTATCTCTTCTCTCAGCTATTCCATTTTGTTGTGGAGTTCTCGGTGCAAAGACTTGTCTTTTAATACCATGAGCATTTTAGAATAAGTTGAACTCATCAGAAGTGAACTCTCCTCCTCTATCAGATCTAAGACATTTCAGTTGTCTTCCTGTTTCATTTTCAACTCTTTCCTTGTACCATTTAAACATTTGAAAAGCTTCTGATTTTTCTTTTAGAAACATTACTGACATCATCCTTGAGTAATCATCCACAAATAATATGAAATATTTATCACCATAATAACTTTGAACTTTCATAGGACCACAAAGATCAGTATGCACAAGATCTAAAATTCTCTTAGAAGTGTAGGACTTACTTGTAAAGCTTGATCTTGTCATTTTTCCCATCTGGCATCCTCGATACATAGCATTTTCAGGTTTTTCAAGACTCAGTAGACCTCTTACTCGGTACTTCTTACTTATTTTGCTCAGATTATCAAAATTTACATGACAAAACCTTTTATGCCATATCCAGGTATCATCTATCTTTGCATATAGACACTTATTCCGAGTTGAGTCAAGGTGAAATGTGTTACCTTTTGTTTGTGTCCCGGTAGTTGCTAACTTTCCATGCTTGTCATGAACTTTGACAATTCCTTTCTGAAACTCTATTCGATATCCTGTATTGTTTAGCTGTGCTACACTCAACAAATTGTATTTCAAACCTTCAACCCAATAAACATCATTACATTTTGCATTGTCAAGAAGTGTTATGGATCCTTTACCTTTTACTGGACATGGTGCATCATTACCAAATCTTACATAGCCTCCATCATAATCTTCTAATGTAACAAATTTGTGTTTATCACCTATCATGTGATGTGAGCATCCACTATCTATGATCCAAGAATCATTAGTATTTATGTGAGATATTAAAGCTTTTTCTTCATACCTTTCTTCATCTGATCCATCTTTGATAGCCACATAAACAACTTCCTCTGTATCAGTTTCATCTGATTTATCATCATTTGATTCCTCATCAGCTATTAGGCGTGTCTTTTTATCTCTTCTTCTAAAGTCTCAGTGTCCTCTGTAATGATTATCTTTCTGTTTGTCATCTCGGTAATCTCTCTTTTCACTAGAGTCTTTGTCAGGACAGTTAGAAGCCATATGTCCTATTCTATCACAATTAAAACATTTCAAAGGCAACTTTCCTTTGTACTTACCTTTTCCTCTCGATAACCTTCTGGCTAGTAGTGCTTCAAACTCTTCTTGCTTTCTGATTTCTTCATAAAGTTTGTGTACCTCCTCCATGTTTTTGCGAAATATTTCACTTGCTCCACTGTGATTCCCTTCAAAATATTTGTACTTTCTATCATTGTAATCATCAGACTCATCAAGATGAAAAGAGCTAAATGCAGACTCAACTTTATTTACTGAAGACCCACTGTTATCAAAGTTACTTAACTCAAATGCATGTAACCTACCAATAGTAGCATCCAAAGAAACTAGCATATTGGGTACAGACCTTAATTCATTGATTGCAGAGACTCGGATTGCATAAGCAAGTAGAAGGGTTCTTAATAACCTACTTGTGACATCCTTCTCTTCAATGGTTCCTCCCGCTCCTTTGATTTGATTGACAATCTCCTTTAACCTTGTGCTATACTGGGTTATGTTCTCACCTTCATTCATTCTCATAGATTCAAGTTGACCTCTTAGACTATCCACTTTTTCTCTTTGAACATGTTCATCACCACCATACACAGATATGAGCTTGTCCCACATTGCCTTGGCATCATTGCAGCCTTCTAGATCATTAAACTCTGAGTCGGTCAATGCAGATGTTATTTCAATCATTGCTTGAATATGTTCTTGCTTTGTCTTTATCTCTTCCATTGTCAATGGATAGGTGCTAGGTGTAATGAAATCATTTTCTAGATAATATACAACATATTCTCCAATTCCTGATAGGTGCAGCTTCATCCTTTTCTGCCATGTAGAGAAACTTGACTTGTTCAGCTTTGGTGCATCCCTCTTATACATCTTTGGATCTTTTCCTCAAGTGCCTTTAAACTTTTCTTCCAGAGTCCAAAGCTCTAATACCAATTGTTAATAAGATGAGTGGGGGGGGGACGGTGGGGGAGGGGGGTGTGAATCATACAAACTTAATCTTCAATATATTCAACAGATTCAACCTCGGTAACCTTATCAAAAAAACTATAAAGCATGCAAACTCATAAACAGATAACACCATAAAACATATAACACCAGATTTGATGTGGAAACCCAAATAGGGAAAAACTACTGTGGGATTTCGGACCCACTAAGAAATATACTCTTCTAGAGTATGCTTGGTTAAAAGCAAATCCTATTAAAGATTACAAACACATTGCTAGATGTGATCCGGTTAAGGGATTTCCCTCAAATCTGTTAGGATCTTCACTTTGTTAGAAGTGACCTTGTTAAAGGGTTTCAAACATTCAATCAGAATGTCACCTTGCTAGAGGATTTACAAATAACACTGTTAAGTCCACTCAGTTAAGAGATTTTCTATCACTTACAAATAAACAACAATAGTAAACATGTCTGCAACTTTGCATCTAAATTGTTGAAGAAAATTCTTATTTGTTCAATACAATCTTGTTATAGGACTTATCTTGTCCCTCTACTGGGCTCCTTACTTTGTTTTTCAAACAAGTCTTCAAGCTTTTGTGCTCGGTAATCACTATGTAGAATCCCTGTGCTTACACTTGCCCGCATGCATTGTTTATCAATAGTTCCTTATTTATAAACAATTTGCTAATCGCTTAATCTCTTTGATCACATTTCCTATGATCAATCATAGCCATCAGATCTTCAATCTTGACCAAGTTCAATGTACCCTTCAATCAGAAAACGTTTTACCCCGCCTTGGAACTTGCATACATTTCTTGGAACTTGTGCTAGGGTATTGCAGTTCAATCTAAGCTGTAGATCTTCCTGCCGATCTTCCATTTCCATAGATCTTTAACAACCTTCATACGCGACATACCAATCAGTTAATCATATCCAGCTCATAAGCTTCCTTCATTAAATAATGTTTTTATTCATTCAATGCATTATGTTATTACTCGGTTGCAACTCAGTAAATACTAAACTTCACTCGGTAGACATTCTGCCTTCATTAACCGATAGCGATAACCTTAGGGTTTACCGACTAGGTTCCTTAGGGTTTACCGACTAGGTTCTTTTCTCGGTAACATAGCATAGTATTAACCTTACAAACAATAACATATGTAGGATATCAAAACAATCTAAACATCATGATCTCATCATTGTCTAACTCGGTATTAGTTGCCCATTGAATAACTTATTCCTCCCCTTATTCATCACACTCTTTCCGTGGCTTTTACCGACATCTTAATTCTCTTCAAAACATATTTCTTAAGATATGGCAACATCATATTGAATCAGAAAATCAATTTCTTGACATCAATGACAAAATAATATTGTTAAGACAGTAAATATCCTTAACCAATTATAACCATAATCATCAAAAACCTTCTCAATATCCTTATTGAAATGCCAACAATCTCCCCTAATATCCTTATTGAAATGCCAACAATCTCCCCTTGTCTGTTATAATGCCAACATTTAAGTGGAAAACATTCTTAGTCATACCATATAATGTCCTCGAAATATTTAATTCCTCCCTTTATTCATCACACTCTTTCTGTGTCTTTTACCGACATCTTAATTCTCTTCAAAACATATTTCTTAAGATATGGCAACATCATACTGAATCAGAAAATCAATTTCTTGCCATCAATGACAAAATAATATTGTTAAGACAGTAAACATCCTTAATCAGTTATAACCATAATCATCAACAACCTTCTCAATATCCTTATTGAAATGCCAACAATCTCTTATTGTAATTGGAATGCCAACAATCTCCCTTTGTTTGTTATAATGCCAACACTCAAGTGGAAAACATTCTTAGTCATACCATGTAATGTCCCCGAAATATTTAAATGATTCAATTAAATAATATCTTATAGACCCTTTTAATTAATTAATTTAATGTAATAAATAACTCTTGTCAACCTACTTGTAACCTTTCGAGAAACTTCCTTGAGCTTTTTTATAAGGTCATGGTGGGCTTGTAAGAAGGCATGGTAGATGTTTATGTTCTCTTGTGTATTCTACACTCCCAGTTTCGGTGGGAGTCACTCCTCACCCTAATCTGAGAACTATTTTATTTTGTCTGAATATAAGAATATTTTATTGGTTGCTAATTGTATATGTGATATTAATTATTGGGTGTCTTCTCTATTGCATTTTTTAGTAGCAATATTCAATGGTTGGCAAATTGCACAAGGCTCAAGAAATACAAACGCCGAAGGGATACTTTGTCGAAGGGATGCTCTGCCGAAGGGATACGAAGGGGATTTCTGTCGAGGGGTCTTTTGCCCTTTGTGTAAGGCAAGTCCATACGGTCATAGTGTGGGGGTCGAATCCGTGGTGGTACATTACATAGCAAGAAAAATACCTGATTTAAAAATCAGGGTTTAAATCCAGAGTTT
The DNA here is from genome assembly GCF_030272615.1 of Cryptomeria japonica. Taxonomy (NCBI): domain Eukaryota; kingdom Viridiplantae; phylum Streptophyta; class Pinopsida; order Cupressales; family Cupressaceae; genus Cryptomeria; species Cryptomeria japonica. The sequence continues at coordinate 598,917,577 of NC_081412.1, read as the reverse complement.
GTGGCGGGCAAACTTTCAAACGAACTTTCTTTAAATTTAATGCATATTTCAGCACAACATTTAAGCAAAATTTTACAAAATTTTCTTTAAATTAACGAAAACCGAAGTAAATGCCCCCAAACGTTAAGACGCCAGAAATATACACAAATCTAAGACCTAACAATACTAGAACACAAAAATCTCGCACAATATTTTGCTAAAAGTTCTTCAAATTCATCAAACATAAAAGCAAAATAAATAAATAAATCTGAGACCCGTGGGGAATAATGGTTCTGGATTTTTTGCAGCCTTGGAGGCGCTCGTGGTTTATCAGAGGCCGAATGTGCATTGCAACCTGTACGCACTACATTATATCCTTTTCAGCCCCGCCATCACTTGACAAATTACTCACTCCTCTTGCTAAAGCAGTGCTCCTGTCGTGATTGTTGCCGTTGCCGTCCATCCCTGAGAAAAATATGTTTCCTCCTGCTGTCAACCAAAAAAATCAAACCCTGATTAATACAGACACAAAAGTGTACGAAACTACAAATGTTTTGAGGGCACTGAGAGCTCTATGGCTTAAATAAAGAATTAAGGAAAATAGAAAATGAACAGATTGGGATTGAGATTTCCTACCTGCTAAGGATTCTGTTTTGATTAATAGCCAAGTGAAATGTGCTGCAAAAGCTAGTGCCAATGCCAACCCCACCTTAAAAGAATGTAGAGGTACAGGGTTTGAATCTCGCTCCCTTCAACGCCTTGTGCGAGATATGTCCTTCCAGGATTTTCTTTTGGGATGAAATTTGCTGCATTAAATTTTATTAATTTTGTTGTGAATTTGAAGCAAAATGGTGTTTAAAGAGATATGGGGAAATGGGCTGCATAGTACAATTGCGGCCTCAGATCCTTAAATAGTTTTTTTCACAATAATCAGCTGCATAGTACAATTGTGGCTTCACATCCTTTAGCTCTTGCATATTAAATTACGCAATATAAACATAATTGAGAAGATAGATGAAAATCAAGCTGAGAAAACAAAATAGATAAGGCCATGTAACCTATAGAGCGCTGCAGAAATCTCTGCTTTGTCTCATGGACAGTTCATCAAAGGTCATGCCCTGTTCATCCTGCTTCTCCTCTATTGGATCACCTGCTACTTACTCAGAAACTATTGCACACCCATGTTTTCAATAGTTTTTGTAGAGTGGACTGATTGTGCTGCACAATCTTTCAAGTTAAAAAAAAACCACATTATACTTATACACTGTCATACCCAGCTGTGCAGCAACACGGCTCTGGCCTGCATGCCCAAAACGAAAACCCTAATCGCCATCTATGCCTAGCGTCTTGCAAAAACAGTATATCCTCTTTTGGCAACCCTGTAGTCTCTTATAGATGGTGTTACCAAGAACTATAATTCCTGCTTTTGCAGCCCCTGTAGCCTCTTACACCCGCTCTGGAGTTGTGCCATCTGTGGTATAGATATCTGTGAAAGCGACTGCCATCTCTGCATCTCCAATCAGTAAGCGTCAAAAAAGTTTGCATAAATATCTTGCATAAAAATATGCAGGTTTAGCCCTCTTACATCATTTAATATAAAGGTTTCATGTTGGGTGGAATTAATAATAGTTAAAAGTTCATGTTGTATTCCTGTAATTGGTGCTCAGTTCAAATTTTTTACAATATAAAAATGATGGAAATTCGGAAATATGCCATTCTAAAATGAAATACAATATCTTTTAATGAATCTATTGATTATTGTGCATTCATAAACACAAACTTAATTAATAAGTAGGAGATATTTTCCATAGCAAGTCAAATTGTGATCTTGTCATAGTAATACAAGTGAAAATATAGAACCTTGTAATAAATATTTGTAATCAACATTTCTCTTTGAACCCAAACTTAGAATGAACAATCCATACTCAAATCAAATGGACAAACTTGAAAAATGTATTTTTTAAGGCTTGTGGAATAATTCTACACTCTTATCCTTCATCTTAAAACAACCTTTTCAAGCACAATATTTGGGTAACTTAAAATCACTCAATCTAATGGATTTTCATTATAAGATTATTTGTAAGGGTGGAAGTATATATATTTAAAGGAAATGTCTATCTAGTAATCACATGCACCTTCAATGATATTTATTTGAGGTATTTATGAAATAGTTTGAAAATTAGAATATTATTTTTTACTTTTAAATAATTAATAAATAAAGCCAAAGGTGCATTCATAACTATTGAAAAATAATTTTATATTTTTAAAAACTTTCTGGATTATTCTATCAAGCTTTACATCATTTATCACCCTTTCTTAATAATTTGAAATATACATGTAAAATGTAGTTAAATGATCCATACATTCTACAATATTGTCTTTTACCTATATGTATATATCGCATACCATGTAAAAACATTTTTACCAATTTAATTATAATTATTTACTTTTTTAATCATTTATTAAAAAAATATCTATAACCTTTTTTGAATGCACACCTAAACATCACTAATACAATTGATTCTTTTAAATAATTGATATTATAATACATGAAATATTATAAACCCTAATGTTTACTTCATTAAAACTTCAAAATCTTCCATTATGTCGTTGCCAAAGAGTGACCAATGGTGATCACTGTTATTGTCTATAAGCTTGGATGCATTGGGCTGCTAAATGGTGATTTTTAAAATTAATACGTGTAAGACCATGGCTCTACAACCTACACAAGCGTTGTTCTGCATGGGTTCAATCCTTGTTATCCTGCCACGCTGCCAATAAAGCCAAACAATATATTTCAAATTACAGTACAAAATCTATCTTTTACATGATTTTAAAAATGATTACTCCCTCCTTATTATTTACTTCATAATACTCTTAACTAAATGACACAATAAGTACAAAAATACAAATAAAAAGCTAACAATTTGGAAAAAATCAAAATAATATCTTAAAAGAATTCCTTTTCATTGCCAACCAGTGACCAACGGTGATTATGATCTTCGATGCATTGGGCTGCTAAATGGTGATTCTCAATAAGAAATTAATACGTGTAAGAGAATGGCCCAACAACCTACACAAGTGTTCTTCTGCATGGATTCAATCCTTGTTATCCTGCCACGCTCCCACTAGACCCAAACAATATATTCACACCGCCAAATTGCCCAAGATTGGAATTCATCAAAATTATCCACTGTAACCTTGAACGAGTTGAATGTGTGGTTAGAGAGAGAGCTTGTAATTATGACGTTGAGTATGAAGAGAGGCTACAGCCCTACGGCGAGTCTAAGGAAGTTTATGAGTCGAGGTATGTTATTTTCTGTGCTCAGAGATTAAGGAACTAGTGCTAAAGAAAATGATATTTAATGGATTTTTTTTGTTTTGTAGTAGAATTGACAGACGCTACAAATTTGTTTCATAAAGTTCTATGGAGATTTTTTTTGAATTTTCCAATCAAAATGGACGGAATCGGAAAGAATGGATGGAATTGGAAGGAATGGTAATATGGATGGAATTGGAAGGAATGGTAAGTAAAATTATAAAAAAATTAAAATTTGTTTTAATGTTAATAGATAGAATCATTAATTGTTGATTTGTTGAATTTATTTTAAATATACCTGATTTTTTCTTGACAATGATATGTTTTACTTCTATGTTAGGTTTCATTTTTATATACAATTTCTGTGGAATCTTGCAACTAGATATTAGTTAATTTTCACATAAGCTACATAATTTATTTTCCCTATTTTTCTTTTGATTCAATAACTTAAAATTACTTCACTTTTAAAATAGTTTTAAGTAATTTTCGTCAATCTATTACCCTTTCACATAGTTTCATTGTTTCTGTTTTACTTTTTTGCTAAAATATTTCATTTGTAAAATAGTTTTCATATTAAATACGATCAAAACTTAATGAAATAACGATGAAGGTTCCCTTTCAGTTTTTTTAAAAGACGTTTTCTTCTTGTACTTTTTTTTTTTTTCCTTCCTCGATGACGTCACTCGTAGATCTTGATGAAGAATCCCATTTGGCCTTTTCATAGACTTTCTCTTCCCACATTTCTTATCTTCTGATTGTTTTGAGATATTAGAAGATGATAGAATAATACTTTCTATGAGATTTGCATCACCCTTTATCTAGGTCTTTGAAAAATCCAAATCCGAATCATGTCTCACGCATCCGGAAAAAGCTTTACTTAAATTTGGACAAAGTTGAAGTTCCCAAAAAAAAAACATAGGACTTTCTATTTATTAAAAACATGAGATCAAAAGATTATATTAATATATCAACAAATAATTTAGAGAAGAGAAAAAGGAAAAATCAAATTAAAGATATTTTTTCTTTTTTATTTCAAGTCTGTTATTTTTCATCTTATTTGACTCATCTCTTCATTCTGATGATGATGATCCTGGATCATTGAGTGTGATCCCAAAGGTTGATGCAAAAATGTTACACACAATCAAATCTAGAATGTACATTCTGAATACGATGGATTGTAGAAATCTCTTAGAACTGATGAGACTGATATTTTAAAGATAAAAAAAACAAGAGTGAAGCCCACATTTGAAAATAAAGAACGAGGTATTTATCAATATCATTTATTGTTTGAAAGTAAAGAACGAGGTAAGTATCACGAATACAATCGCCTTTTCGTAAACAATTTTGTTATTAAATATAGAATTCTGTTGTTTGTGTATACGGTCCTCTGTAACCCTGTGCCTATTTCTATTGTCTGTGACGATTTGTTGATTTTCAAGAGACGTCTACAGAGATTATATAGGTATCTTGAATAAAGGTTTTACGATTTCCTAAAATAAAACATGTGTTCGGAATCTCTAGAAGCGTTAAACCTTTTCAATTTTCTGTAACCTAAAACCCTAATATTTTTACATATATTGAAGTAGCAAACGTAGGGAGTTGGTTTTGGTTTGTGACTTACACGTAGAACAAAACAATTAAACATTATACCATGGTAGCGTTCCATTTAGTTGCATGAGCACAACTTCATAAAAGTATAAATAGATTTCAGTCATCGGTCTTCAGACATATTTTTACTTGAACAATTGATGATGTTTTTAACCCTTTGCCTGTGAGCTCAATGAATTGTGTGAGATGAATATTCGTTACCTATATACCACCCACCGTCTTGGCTTTGCTTTACCGTCAGTATTGGTGGTCCATGTACGCCTCAAATTTTGCATACCGGGCGAATGCAGATATAGAGAACAACTCACGCTGCAATCCTGTTGTTTTCTGCCCTAAAAGCTGATTTTTTGGGTTATAATCAAACCTGTGACAACCAAATAATAATTACATTGCCACGCAGGTTGTTATAAAATTTTGCTGCAGTTGTTGTTTCAAAATTTTGTTGTTTCAAAATTTCATATAATAGAGGCTTCTATTAAATTTCATTGTAATTCTTTGTGAATTTGAGTCTGAGACCAATGCCTTCATCGAACAATGAATACATGATTGGTTTACAATAGTGGCTCAAGAGGGATTCTTTCAAAAAATTTAGATTCTGCCAATATTTCCTCTAATGTTCAGATTCTCGTATGCATCAAGAGGGATCATGAATTTATTTTAGATTTTGTCAAAATTTCCTCTAATGTTCAGGTTCTTGTATGCAACGAGAGGGATTTACAGTGGACTTCATTGAAGTTTTTTAGATTCTGTCAAAATTCCCTCTAATTTTCACAGCACACCTCTAAGTACTCTACCAACCTAGCTAACTTTATTTCGTTGCTGATTTATGTGAGTTAGGCTGGCATTCATCGCCTCTAATAACTGTAGGTTTACCTGTGATTCCCTCACCACGTCTTTGATCGAGCAAAAGCACCCACAGCCTATGTATGCACCCATGAGAATAGAAGGGCTACCGCGCAATTGTACTGATGATTTTCGATTCGAAATGTCCAATTCTCAATTCGAAATGTCCAATTCTCAATCAAAACTTGTCATTCAGTGCTCCAAATTGCTAAGATTTTGTCAGCGGCCCGCGTGGTTTAGGAGCATGATATTTTGTCGTTCTTTTTTTTTTTAATCTCTTCCAAATTTTATTACAATGTCAAAAATATTTTAAGATTTAAGTATGGAACAAAGAATTCATTATGACATATTTTTTATTTAATTTTATTAGGTTAAGTTTTTTCAATATTCCCTAACCCAAAATTTTGATTTTTTCCCTGCTTGAATCCCAATGAATTGAAAAAACTTTATCTTTTTGTTTTTTGCTGAGTTATTCCTGAGAAAGGTTTATGCTTCTTAAATTTTCTCTCCCTTTAAATTAGTGTCATATTTAAGTTTATTAAAATATTTGTGGATATAAAAATATGGTATTAAAATTGCATAAAGTAGTAATGTTTTTGTAATTAGATTTTACGATATGTACCAAAAAAACAATCATAGCTAAATGTAAAAATCATAGCTAGATGTAAAAAATTTCTATTTCAACCTTAGGTACATGTTTATGCATACCCACCCTCACTTCACCATAAAAGCTAACTACAACTTAAAAAACATAAAGTTTACACTTATTAATAAGTGTTTTTTTAGACTAATACATTTCAACAACATGATAATTATTTCTATATAATATGATCTTATTACATGTTAACAGATCATGGCACGATTAAATGAAGATGTTGATGTAATCACAATTTTCAGCGATTTATCTCAACATCAACCGACACCCCTAAAAGCACGGGATGCTAATGCTTTAGCATCTGACTCGAAATCTGTTGGCTTGTTTGGAAACAATGAAAGTGATATTGAGTTGCTTGCAAATAACATCATCTCAAATTGTCACGAGACCGTCGAAGAACTAAAGAGAACATGTGAACAGGTGCACAACCTTCAAAACTAGGAAATAGAAATGTTTGAGGGGGCTATGTAGATGCTCAAAACAACCTACAAAGTAATTGAGACCTACTATGGATTGGTTCGAGAAATGCGATAGAGAGAGTTTCGTGGGATAAATGATTTGATTGGACCAAAGCATAACTTCAGTGAATTTGTTAATCATGTATGGCCCCCTGAATAGTATGATAATTGGAAGTTAGAAGATTTGTGTTGTACCTATCGATGTTGAATATGTGTAAAATATGTAACCTTTGAGAAAATTGTAAACAACTGCAGTGTACAATCAGGTTTCCAGTTGGAATAACATAACTGCAATGTTAGTTTTCTTCTTTCTATGTATAGTGCTTCAACATTTACAATATCATTTAAAATACAAATAAATCTTTGTAATCCAGTGTTTTACTTGTGAGGCTGGATTGGAGCAGTAGTCTCCAGCAGCATTTCTCACCGAGGTTTTTCCCATATTGGGTTTTCCTCGTATATCTAATGTTGTGGGTTGCATTAGTGTGATTGATCTCTTTGGTTTTTCCTTTGTTGATTTACCGATTTGATTGCTTAGTGCTTAAGATAATAACCGGTATTCTAAAGTTGCTTTGAAAGTCAAAAAGCTTAGGAACCACTGATTCACCCCCTCTCAGTGGTACTATGTGTTCAACACATACTTGCCTTCTTTGGTTGCATATCCTTTTTCAGTTGTAGGTACTTTCTTGTGCACATTTATATTCTCCTTCATGCACATCTTGGTGTCACACTATTTCAGTGGACCTATCATCTCTCTCCATTGTTAGCATCATGGGGGGTTTCTTAAATTGTTGTTAATGTTTCCTTGGTTTCTCCTTGGAGTGAGATATGTATACATTACTGTTCCTATTTACTAGCTAGATGCAGTGGTTATATTTCAGTGAGACATATCTTTTAACATATAGAAACTCTTGCATTTGAATTTTGTGGAGGTGACATCGTCAATTGACCAGTGTTCTTTAGATCATTGTTACTTGTATTTTCGGCTAGCAATTTGTTCTTGCATGGTCGAGTAGTGTTGTTGGTGTCACTCATAAAGATTCATGTGTCATATGTCTCTTTGATGGATAGATGTTTTGCCTTTGTTTTCCATCTATTTGTTTGGTAGAATCTCGTCTCCCAATTCTAGGGAAAGTGAGTATATTTGGTGTTGAGCCTAAAGTTGAACTCCAAAAAATTGACTTGAAACTTGTTAGTACATCATGAAATATAAAAGAAAGCTACAGGAAAACTTAGCATCAACAAATGAAGTAACATGAAATAAACAAAGTAAACAAAATTATACCTTCCATGGTTTACATCTCATTATGTCCTAACTCCATTGTTCTTCGTTGCAGATGATTTTCTCTTAGACAAGCACTGGTAGCTTCCAAGATGGCAAATGAAGAATGGACGGATAGTTAACTGATGCTATGATATGCATATGCAAATGATTTAAGCTAACATGATATTAAGCTATGAAATAAATTCTTAAGATGCTAATTGCTTCAAACTCAAACTCCCGAATGCAAGATAAAAACTCCTAGAATGACTATAAGATTAGCTATTAGTTTCAAAATGGTTTAGGAGATCTCTTTTTATAGATTTTTTAGTGCATGAGCTTAGGTGGAAAAGATCAACGATCATGATCAAATCTTACAAATTGGATGGCTATGAGGAAAAAGTTGAAGGTTGAAAGAAAGGGGGAAGGAGAAGACAAATGTCAATTATCTCACCTTGATTGAGTTCAAGACTTGTGAGGATATATGATAGTTGGAGAAGATGTAGGAATGAGAAGACAAGTGGACTCAAGTCCTCCTAAGACATAGGGATGTTGGAGAGAATATAGAAGAAGGTAAGGAAATATGTGTATGTACACAATATTTAATTTATTTTGGAAGTTGGAGATAAGTGGCTAATAAATGTTTTATTTTATTTAATTTTGTTGAATTAATTTAGCCGCACGGTGGATGAGTTGGCAAAGGAAAGATGAAGTAGAGATGGAAAGGTGAGTTGGAAAAGAGATTAAATAATTAAGAAATTATTTAATTAATGAGACTATAGGATAGAAAATAGAGAAATAATTAAATATTAGATATTTAATTAATTGATTAGAAGAAAAAAATATAATGAATTAATTAATAAAATGTTTCAATTAAATTAATTAATAGAGGAATATAAAATGAATTAAATAAATTAATCTTTTCAAATTAACTATTTAATAGAAGAATTTAAATAAATATAAAATATTTATTTAATCGCTCATAACCATTTTTATGTGTATACATTTTGCCCCTCTTTGAAATGATAGTGAGACAACATTGTTTCAAAGATTAAATCAAGTCTCGATAATGCGCCTGATGAAGATAAAAATTCTGATTGGGTGCCCCCTCGAGAGATTGATCATGAAATTGTTTAAAAAGTTTGATTGAGCGATTAATCTCACAATAATTGATCTAGAAAAAAAATCTCTCAATTAGATTTATTTTTGAAAAATAAATAAAATTGCACCACTTAAAAAGCATTAATTACCCCTTCAAAAGGTAATTGTAAAATTAACCTAGGTCAATTTTATCCTCATTTGCATTCTTGTCAGCTTTTGGAGTGAAAAGAAATTGGTGTGTTTAGCTAGCAAAATGGTTATGCCTTTAGAGAACCATCATTTTAAGTGTGTTCATCGTTTCGAGAGACCTCCTAAGTACGACCCATCGATGAGTAACTTTATCCCAAGCTTGTTTGTAATTTTCCATACAGATTTCATGATTTTTGGTACGTGTGAGGTCTAGTTTGTAATTTTTTTTATTTTTAGCACATTGTTTAGCGCTTTTGCTTCGTAGTTTTGCACTTATTCATCGTATGTTCTCTCTTTTGATAAGAATGTTTGTGCATTTGATAGTTTCTTGTTTTTGCTCCATGTGTTCACGCATTTGTCAAAAAGGTTAGCGCATTCAAGAGTTTTCTTGCTTTTTCTCTGAGTGTTAGCGCATTTGTTAAATGGATTCGCGCATTTGTGTGATTTAGCGCCCGTGCTCAATAGAATAGCGCTTCTTCTTTGATGAATAACACATTTGGTTAAAATGAATTTGTTTGGTTTTGACTATGTTAAAATTCATTTAGATGATTTGATTTGTTATTTTGATGCGTGAATGTGATAGATATGTATGCTGATTGATGCCTGATTGATAGAAAATTTGAATTTTTTTGATTAATAGGATAAATGACTGATTGATAGATTAGCTCTAAGAGGCCGATTTAGTCTCTAATGAAAAGCGTGATAGAGTTGATTGAACTCATTGATTGATAGAAAACCATGATTGATGGTTTTAAGTTTGTTTTGATAGCCTAATTTGCTTGGTAGAAAAGATTTTATCGATTATTGATATGATTGATCGTTTGATTGATAAATTGATAGATTAGTGATCTCTTAGATTTGATAGATAGATAGATGATTGATAGAGATCAAATTATCTTGTTAAACAGGATAAAATCGATGTTCTCTAGTGTTGGGAGAAATTTTTGGCCATGCACCATCTAGTTCCAGAGTTGACATAGACTGAGATTAGACACATAGATGCATGTGGATTATGTCATCTGCTATATATGCCTATTATCACACATAAGATGGGTTTGTTGATTGCATTAGCTGAGAGATGGCATAGCAAGCACAACACTTTTCACCTTCCCACTAGTGAGATTAGTGTGACGCTCAAGGATGTCTACAGGATCTTGCACATCCTCATTACTGGTGAGCTAGTCCAGTGTGATTACCAGGATCTTGGAGGGACAGAGGCTTGTAGAGCCATGTTCAGTGATGAGAGCATTGATAGAGGAGAGATTCGATGGGAGGATATGATCATGTACTACGAGACTGTCCTAGTGATTCTGGAAGGCTTGATTGGCGGATTCATGTGTCCTGAGAGGAGATCTCAAGGTTTTGTTGTTGGGTGGGGTGGGATCTTACAGAGCATGATGCAGCAACGGACTTGCTATGCTTGGGGTGTTTGTATGCTTTCTCATTTATATCATGATCTTCATCAGATTGTCTATGATGATAGTGCCAGTCTATCTACTGGATGCACACTTTTACAGGTCTGGTGTTGGGAGCACATTGCTATTACCTGACCTATTCATCATAGAGTTCATGGTGATGGACAACCTTATGTCTATTTATATGGAGGTATCCTTACTTAGTCGAAGCTGGGTAAGATGAAGTGTTGGCATTGGGTTATGGATTCTATGGATACTATCATTTGGAGACCTTACATTGATTATTTAAGCCCTAGATGGAGGATGCACAAACTTTACCATTTATTTTGTAGACTAGGTATTTGATTGGTCGTACTCCATATATTATTGAGCGACAGTTATTTGGTCGCAATTGAGACAGTTCAGGATTCTTCAGTTCATGCCTTCCGGTGTCACCATGTATGCACAATAATACAAGGATAGGCAAGATTGGGGCCCTTCCTTATCATTTGAGATAATGCATACATATTTTTTGGTTTCTCCTATGGTTGCATGTGATTTGAGATCACACATTTTGGATGCCAGGGTCACAGCGAATTACGCACAGTCTATGATTGCATATCCTTTTCCTCATATCATTGATCCAACAGACCCTCCTCCCATCTCAGGAGATGAGAAGGATGATTCAGATGATCTTGTTGTTAGGAGACAGAGATGGAGGCAAGAGCTTAGAGATGCTTGAGAGGCTAGAGAGGATGAGGGGGATGAGGGAGAAGATGGAGGAGGAGGTAGGAGACTCAGAAAGAGAGGAAGTTGATTGAGAGTCTGAGGAGGACCTTTTGGAGTAGTTGGTAGGAATGGGAGAGTAGGAGGAGTGCTTCCTCTAGCAGGAAGGGATGCAGGATAGATTGGTCAAGATACCGACAAAGGAGAGATGACGACAGCAAGAGGATTACCCTCTGCAGGTTCAGGCAGAGGTGGAGGGTTGGATAGGGGTTGAGGGAGAGGTATGAATTTTGATAAGATTCATCCAAATCTTGGGGTTATTAAAGCTCAGGGTGGTTGGGATAAAGGTGAGGAGGACTCTAAGGATCATGTTCCTCTCATTAGGCGACAGATCTTGAGAGCTACTCGGGTTGAGATACCAGCAGGTGGAGAGGTAGGTGGGGATACAGGTGCAGATGAGGGCATACATGATATACCTATACATGATGTGCCACAACGGGAGAGCCTAGATGATCTCAGATCACAGATAGATCAGCTCAAGGCACAAGTGTAAACACTTATGACCAAGAGAGACAAGGTTGTTAGGAGACAACATGATACTCAGGTCCTACTTGATCACATTTAGCAGGTTGGATCTGGAACTCTCTCAACTAATACTATCAGAGAACTATATTGGTCTGGGAAGGAGACAACATACTAGCACAGATGATATGGGGATTTATTTGCAGAGAGCCAGAGAGTAGGGAGTTATTAGACTACTCCTGTTTTCAACAAGATGGATACCAGCAATGACGAAGTTATGGGACCTCCTCAGAGGAGTAGAGATCAAGGTGCACAACCATCTGGGGGATCGTCTCATCCACAACCACAGAGACGGACAAAGTTAGGTGGTAGTGGCACATGACAACCGTGATTTCTAGACTTGATTTATATTGATGAGGCACTGTATTTTATTATTGATTTGATACCATTGTATACTTGGATTTTTTATTGTTTTTATGATGATCTATATGCAGACATGGACTCTATATGATGCTGATTATTCATGATTTATTATGCATGCTACTCAATATGATGATGATTATATATGAATTATTCTTTACTGATCTATATATGCAGTGATTAGATGGATGATGTGATGATGATCTTTTCCCTCCTTTATTTTCATGATGATGATGTTCTATATGATGCAATGAGAAATGAAAATGAATTTGATTTTTGATTTTACTGATCATGGATGCAAATGAAGTTTGATTCTATAATGCTTTACTTAAATGATGCAAATGCAATGATCTATATGAGAATGCTTCAAATGATTATGCATGCAACTGAACGTTGATTCATTTACTTTTGATGTGTATATATACGATGAAATGATTTTGTGAAATGTATTTAAAATTTGATGATCATGGATGCAAATGATGTTTAATGGATGTAAATGCTTATAATACTATCTTAAATGATATTCTTGATTAAACTCATGCGATGAATACCTATATGGTGATGCATATGTTATATTAATGAGATGATATTGGAATGCTTATAGATGTTATGTTATGATTGGAATGAAATGTTTATAATGGTATGATAAATCATTCTAAGTGCAAAGATGCAATTAAATTACCTTAATGGATAAAATGAAATACAATGATAATGATCCTAATGCAAATAATAATGATATAATACACATGATCAATGAAATGCACTTAAAGAAAACTAAGGAAATGTAAATAATTATGATTGAATGCAAACTAATGAAATGAATGATAATGATTAATATACAAACCTAATGAAATGAATGAACCTAAAATGATGAAATGCAAATTGTTTTTGTTTATCCATGTATACTCAATCTTTATTATTTTGACTGTTGATCTCTGAATGAAATGAAATGCTTATAATGCAATTGAATAATGAGCTAATCTAAAATGATACTTCCATTCTTCATATGTTGTCTTATAATAGTGCTTGATTTAATCATTGAGCTTTTTAAAATGTAAGAAAATACAAGCAACACGACATAATGATTCAAGCTGACCTGAGTATTTCTTACATGGATTTTGATATTGTTGGCATTATGTGAATTGACATGAAGACATAATGATATTGTATGTTGTCATTGATGTCAATATGTGACATGGTGTGAACCAGCACATGTGATAGGTGAAAAAAGAGAGGAATTGACATATGTATGAACCGGTTTATATGCCAAAGTGAAGCGGCATATTTGTTCAAGATGAACTGGCATGCTATTATGGGAATCGACACATGGAAGCATTGTGTTGCTACTAGTTGGTAGGTAGTTTCCATTTCAAGATTTTCCGGTTGGAGTATCTTAAGCCTATGTGGCTCAATCAATGATCTTTGTGTGATGAGTTAGCAGTATAATGGAGAACAGATTGTGTTGCCATGTAAGCTCTATGTGCGTGAAGGATCTTGCATGAAGAAGACTATTCCTATCTACCTCGGGAATGTGTGAAGTCTGTCAAACAGTGATAATGCATGATGGGTTATCAGCTGCCATGAAATCGGTGGAAAATGGACGATGGAAAATGTTTTGAGATCGATTCAAGATTGTTGCATTTAATGCAGTATGATTCAAAGTTCAAGATTGAACTGCTTGAATTGCTTAACCTAACAGGTTTAGGGTTTAGGGTTTTTGCTATTGACCTATTTATTTCCTATAAGGTTGATGTTGTGTTTCTTTCTAAGGTTGTTGGCAAAAGTTGTGAATGTGTATCCAAGGGAAGTGATACATGATTCTTGCCAAACCAAAGGAGAGAAGAGATACCTGCAAAGTGAATGTGCAGAAGGAGAGGAGGAGCCAAAATGGATCTGCATTATCATTGAGTGTTGTTAACAGATCATTGTAATCCCTGTTGATCTCTAACCACTTCAACAGTTGTGAAATCCCTTAACAGGGTAGCCTTGTTAGAGGATTTCAAGAACTCAATAGCTAAAGGATCTCCAGAGCTCTATAGCTTCTCAGAACTCATTAACTTCGAGTTACCCTATTAAGGGATTTGAATCAAGCTGGTTAAAGCTTACCCTATTAGGGGATTTTATGCTTGTCTAAAAAACATATTGAACTAACTGTTATGAAGATCTGATGTTAGACTACCTGTTTATGCATAAGGGTGAAATGATAGTGTTTCTTTTAGTTTAGTGAAAAGCTAAGTGTTCAACTGGTTAATGTTTGTATTTGACACTTTTGGCTTTATCGGTTGCAGTCTATGTTGAATCGATATCACTGTTTATCAGTCATTTGAAGTATCTATTGTCAAACCGGTTTAAGATTATGTTTTTTCCTGTACTGATTCACCCCCCCCCTCTCAGTACCGGTTTGGTACTATTCATTCATCATTGAGTTATCAATTGGTATCAGAGCACCTCTAGGTCCTCTATGTTGTAAGCCTAACTGCTTGAGGAAAAGATCCTAGTCAAATAATGAAGAGGGAAGGTCCAAAGTTTAATAAGGAAAACATTGGTATATGGAAAGACAGGATGAAGATATTCATCATAAGCATGGGTGTTCAACATTGGAGTTATGTTGAAAATGTATATGTTGTTCCTACTGGTACTCTCACCGATGACCAAAAGAGAGAGATACAAGAAAATGGGCAAGTCATGGAAGCCCTCATCAGTAGTCTATCTGACATTGAGTTTATTGATGTTCAGGACAAGGCAAATCCCAAAGAGGTATGGGATGCTCTTAAAAATATCTATGGTGGTGATGATCATGAAAAACAGGCTAAGGAAGAAATCCTGAGAGGGAAGTTTGAAGACATGCGGATGGTTGAAGGAGAGACCATTCAGTAGTATGGAATAAGAATCAAAATGGTTGTTGGAGAAATCAAGAGTGTAGGTGGAAAAATAGAAGATTCCACTGTGGTAAGTAAAGTCCTGAGATCCTTGTTGTCGGTCTATGCAATAAGGGTCACTGCTATTCAGAAGCTGAGATCAATAGACAAGTCTAAAGTATCCTTGGACTCCATCATAGCCAAGTTAATAGCCTACGAGCTAAATAGTTTTGATGGCAGTGTTCAAAAGACTGAATCAACATTTAAAGCCTCTGCTATACCATCCAGAAAAGGAAAAGAGGCTAGCACTAGTGGGGAACCTAGTCAGAGCAGAGAAATGAATAATGAGGAGCTTTTGATGGCATTTGAAGCTCTCCTTGCCAAGAAGTTTCCAAAAGGAACTGATAAATACAAAGGTAAGCTACCTTTGAAATGTTTTTCTTGTAATCAGATAGGACATATTGCTATAAACTATCCTAATGGCGATAACAATGACAAATCAGAAAGGTTCAGGAAATTCAAAGGAGGAAATTGGAGAAACTATTTTGTGGCAGTTGATGAAGGTGTCACAGATGAAGAAAATGAAGACATTGTGTTTGTTGCTATAAAGGAAGATGTGGCAGACAAGAAGGCTCTTGTCTCTCAGTTTGATAATTCCAATGAGTAGATCATTGACAGTGGCTGTTCTCACCATATGACTGGTGACCGGAGCAAGTTTCTATCCTTGGAGGAGTATGATGGTGGTGTGGTTCGCTTTGGCAATGATGCACCATGCATGGTCAAAGGCAGAGGGTCCATCTCTTTGAATGGAAAGAGTAGTGCAGAGAATGTGTACTGGGTTGATGGTCTCAAACACAACCTTCTAAGTGTTGCCCAGCTAAATGACAGTGGCCTCACACTGGAATTCAAGAATGGGGTTTGCAGAATCAATGGAAAAGATGGTAAATTGGTGACCACCGGCATGCAGACCAAAGGTAACCTATTTCATCTAAATGCAAATGTAAGTACATGTCTTATGGCTAAGGTTGATGATAGTTGGATATGGCATAGGAGACTCTGCCATGTAAACTTTGATAACATTGTGAAGGCTAGTAAGATCAAGGTAGTTAGAGGGTTTTGCCGGTGCTAAGCAAACTGGATAATACCTTGTGTAGAGAGTGTCAATTAGGGAAAATGTCTTCCTCAACCTTTAAAGGTAAATCTTTCATTGCTGACAACTTGATCGATCTTGTGCATACTGATTTGTGTGGTCCTATGAAAACTAGAAGTGTGCAGGGTGATAGGTACTTCATGATCCTCACTGATGACTGCTCAAGAATGATGTGGGTCACATTCTTGAAAGACAAGTCTGAAGCTTTTAGGAAATTCAAAGCTTTCAGAGCATTAGTGGAGAAGGAAAGTGATAAAAGGATCAAGTGTCTCAGAACTGATCAAGGAGGGGAAATCACTTCCGGTGAATTCAACAAGTATTGTGAAGAATTTGGCATCAAGAGACAGTTGTTTGCTCCCCAGAATCCATAGCAGAATGGCCTAGTAGAGAGGAATAACCAGACTATGGTTGAAGTAGCTAGAACCATGTTGATTCAAGGAAAGGTAGCTCACACCTTTTGGAGAGAAGCGGTGAGCACTGCAATCTACACTATGAATCGGGTACTCATCAAGAAAGGTAAGGACAAAACTCCTTATGAGTATTGGACTGGTAAGACACCTATGGTTAGCTACTTTAAGGTATTTGGTAGCAAATGTTACATCAAGAGGAGTGAACATCAGGGCAAATTTGAAGCTAAATGTGATGAGGGAATATTTCTAGGATATTCCACCAAGAGTAAAGCTTTCAAGTGCTATAACAACAGGGCTCGGAGAATTATGGAAAGTATCAATGTAAGAGTTGATGAATCCTCAGAGAAAGCTGAGGAAATCAACAGTGAGCAAGTTGTAAATGAACTAGTTGCAACCTTCTGGGAACCGGTTGTTAGTCAACCAAGTACCAATAACAGTGTCCCTGAATCGGTAAATGTTGATACTGATGAAGATGAGGATGAAGAGGAAAAGCAAGAAGAACCAGTTAAGACCATTCCTTGGTATGTCAAGTTGAATCATGATCCTAAGCAGATCATAGGAGATAAGGATGTAGGAATCCTTACAAGAAGAAAGATCAGAGAAAACTCATGTATGATCTCTGAATTTGAGCCTAAATCATTCAAAGAGGCTCATAAAGATGAAGACTGGATCAAGGCAATGGAAGAGGAACTTGACCAGATAGAGAAAAATGGTACATGGTCCTTGGTACCAAGACCAGAGCATATAAATGTCATTGGCACCAATGGGTGTTCAGAAACAAGTTGAATGAGGATGGCACAGTGATTAGGAATAAAGCCAGATTGGTGTGCAAAGGATATGCTCAAGAAGAAGGAGAAGACTATGGAGAAACCTTTTCTCTTGTAGCCAGATTGGAAGGAGTTCGTATGCTTCTTGCATATGCATCTTTTAAAAGGTTCAAAGTATATCAGATGGATGTAAAATCTGCATTCCTAAATGGTGTGCTTGAAGAGGAGGTATATATAGAGCAACCAGATGGGTTTTCCCTATCTGAAGATGGTGATATGGTGTGCAGGCTACATAAAGCCTTATATGGTCTAAAGTAAGCACCTAGGGTATGGTATGATCACCTACATTCCCATTTTGTGAAGATTGGATTTGAGAGAACAAGTGAAGATAGCAATATCTACCTAAAGGCTGAAGGAGATCAGATCCTGATCTGTGAGGTTTTTGTTGATGACATTATCTTTGGAGGAGATGACAAGATGAGTCATGAGTTTGCTGATGAGATGAAGAAAGAGTTTGAGATGTCACTCATAGGGGAGATTAAGCTCTTCATTGGACTGTAGATCCAGCAGATGGAAGATGGAATCTTTATCACTCAATCCAAATATGTCAAAGAGGTATTGAAGACCTTTGGCATGGAAGATAGCAAACCGGTTGGTACACCAATGGTGACCGGTTGCAAATTGACAAAAGAGGATGATTCCGCACTGGTTGATGAGAAGGAATACCGATCAATGATTGGTAAGTTGTATTATGTAGTGCATAGAAGACTGGATATTGCACATGTAGTTGGCATTACTGCAAGGTTCTAGAAGAGTCCCAGAGAATCCCACTTGATTGCAGTCAAGCGGATTCTTAGGTATCTGAAGGGAACAGTTGACTATGGATTGTGGTACCCATAGAACAATGATTTCAATCTGAAAGTGTTCACAGATGCTGATTGGGCAGGTAATGTAGATGACCGAAAAAGCACAACCGGTGGTGCATTCTTTCTCGGTGGTAGACTGGTCTCATGGATGAGTAAAAAGCAGAGTTGTATCTCTCAGTCTACAACAGAAGCAGAATATGTTACAGCTTTCATGAATTGCACTCAGACAATTTGGATGAAGCATGTACTGGAAGGCTTCAAGATCCCTGTATTTGAACTAGTAAGTATATTCTGTGATAACACAAGTGCTATCAATATATCAAAGAATCCGGTTTTACATTCTAGAACCAAGCATTTTGAGCTTAAGTATCATTTCTTAAGGGAAAAGATTTAGAATAAGGAAATTGCACTCGAACATGTTTCCAGTAAGGAGCAGTTAGTAGACATATTCACCAAGCCTCTCCCAAAGACTACATTTGTGCACTTGAGAGGTGAATTAGGGGTATTGCCCCTTCAAGAGGTTAACTAAAAGTAATTGTTCCACATCAGTTAGGTATTGCAAAGTCAAATTTTTGTTGATTGATGTGTTGAAGGATGCTACCCCTCAAGGGGAGTAGCATGATGGAATAGAGATGCTTGTACCTCCACTTTGGCATTGTTGTCAAAGGGGGAGAAGGAGTGAAGCGAAAATATATCTGTAGAAAATGGGGTAGAAGATGTGAAGCGGAGAAGATATCTTTGTATATTGCCATCAATTCCAAAGGGGGAGATTGTTGGCATTATGTGAACCAGCATGAAGACATAATGATATTGTATGTTGTCATTGATGTCAATATGTGACATGGTGTGAACCGGCACATGTGATAGGTGAAAAGAGAGAGGAACCGACATATGTATGAACCCGTTTATATGCGAAAATGAAGCAGCATATTTGTTCAAGATGAACCGACATGTAGTTATGGGAACCGGCACATGGAAGCATTGTGTTACTACCGGTTGGTAGGTAGTTTCCACTTCAAGATTTTCGATTGGAGTATCTTAAGCCTGTGTGACTCAATCGATGATCTTTGTGTGATGAGTTAGTAGTATAATGGAGAATAGATTAAGTTGCCATGTAAGCTCTGTGTGCGTGAAGGATCTTGCATGAAGAAGACTATTCCTATCTACCTCGGGAATGTGCGAAGTCTGTCAAATGGTGATAACGCATGATGGGTTATCAGCCGCCATGAAATTGGTGGAAAATGGACGATGGAGAATGTCTTGAGATAGATTCAAGATTGTTGCATTTAATGCAGTATGATTCAACGGTCGGGATTGAACCACTTGAATTTCTTAACCTAATAGGTTTAGGGTTTAGGGTTTTTGCTATTGACTTGTCTGTTTCCTATAAGGTCGATGTTGTGTTTCTTTCTAAGGTTGTTGGCAAAAATTGTGAATCTGTATCCAAGGGAAGTGATATGTGATTCTTGCCAGACCAAAGGAGAGAAGAGATACCTACAAAGTGAATGTGCAGAAGGAGAGGAGGAGCCAAAATGGATCTACATTAGCATTGAGTGCTGTTAACAGATCATTGTAATCCCTATTGATCTCTAACCACTTCAACAATTGTGAAATCCCTTAACAGGGTAGCCTTAACTGGGCTTGATGCAAAATCCCCTAAAAAGGTAAGCTTTAACCGGCTTGGCTCAAATCCCTTAATAGGGTAACTTGAAGTTAATGAGTTCTGAGAAGCTATAGAGCTCTGGAGATCCTTTAGCTATTGAGTTCTTGAAATCCTCTAACAAGGTAACCCTACCAGGTTTAGCCCTTAACCGGGTATTATAGTCATCCCTTAACTGGGTGATCCCTAATAGGATTGATTCCTAGCAGAAACTATTGTAATGTCTTTAACCGGACAAGTTTCCTAACAGAGAAGACTTCAAAAGAGTTCAAAAGCAACTTGTGGGTATTCATCCCCACCGTTGTTTTTCCCAATTGGGTTTCCACGTGAAAAATATGTGTGTCATGTGTAATGCTTCTATCTTGTGATGCTTTGTTATTACTTGTTGAGCATATGTTGGATCTGTGTTTTATGCCTCTCTATAAAACAAATTGAACTAACTGTTATGAAGATCTGATGTTAGACTACCTATTTATGCATAAGGGTGAAATGATAGTGTTGCTTTTAGTTTAGTGAAAAGCTAAGTGTTCAACTGGTTAATGTTTGTATTTGACACTTTTGGATTTACCGGTTGTAGTCTGTGTTGAACCCGTATCACTGCTTATCAGTCATTTGAAGTATTTCTTGTCAAACCCATTTAAGACTATGTTTTTGCCTATACTGATTCACCCCCCCCTCCTAGTACTAGTTTGGTACTATTCGTTCATTATTGAGTTATCAATTGGTATCAGAGCACCTCTAGGTCCTCTGTGTTGTAAGCCTAACCGCTTGAGGAAAAGATCCTAGTCAAATGATGAAGAGGGAACGTCCAAAGTTAATTAGGGAAAACTTTGATATATGGAAAGACAGGATGAAGATATTCATCAGAAGCATGGGTGTTCAACACTGGAGTTATGTTGAAAATGTATATGTTGTTCCTACCGGTACTCTCACCGATGACCAAAAGAGATAGATACAAGAAAATGGGCAAGTCATGGAAGCCCTCATCAGTAGTCTATCTAACATTGAGTTTATTGATGTTCAGGACAAGGCAAATCCCAAAGAGGTATGGGATGCTCTTGAAAATATCTATGGTGGTGATGAGCATGTAAAATAGGCTAAGGAAGAAAGCCTAAGAGGGAAGTTTGAAGACATGAGGATGGTTGAAGGAGAGACCATTCAGCAGTATGGAATAAGAATCAAAATGGTTGTTGGAGAAATCAAGAGTGCCGGTGGAAAAATAGAAGATTCCACTGTGGTAAGTAAAGTCCTGAGATCCCTGTTGCCAGTCTATGCAATAAGGGTCACTGCTATTTAGGAGCTGAGATCAATAGACAAGTCTAAAGTATCCTTGGACTCCATCATAGCCAAGTTAACAGCCTACGAGCTAAATAGTTTTGATGGCAGTGTTCAAAAGACTGAATCAACATTTAAAGCCTCTACTATACCATCCAGAAAAGAAAAGAGGCTAGCACTAGTGGGGAACCTAGTCAGAGCAAAGAAATGAATGATGAGGATATTTTGATGGCATTTGAAGCTCTCCTTGCCAGGAAGCTTCCAAAAGGAACCAGTAAATACAAAGGTAAGCTACCTTTGAAATGTTTTTCTTGTAACCAAATAGAACATATTGCTATAAAATATCCTAATGGTGATAACAAAGACAAATCAGAAAGGTTCAGGAAATTCAAAGGAGGAAATTAGAGAAACTATTTTGTGGTAGTTGATGAAGGTGTCACAGATGAGGAATCAGAAGATGAAGAAAATGAAGACAATGTGTTTGTTGCTGTAAAGGAAGATGTGGCAGACAAGAAGGCTCTTGTCTCTTAGTTTGATAATTCCAATGAGTGGATCATTGACAGTGGTTGTTCTCACCATATGACTGGTGATCGGAGCAAGTTTCTATCCTTGGAGGAGTATGATGGTGGTGTGGTTTGCTTTGGCAATGATGCACCATGCATGGTCAAAGGCAGAGGGTCCATCTCTTTGAATGGAAAGAGTAGTGCTGACAATGTGTACTAGGTTGATGGTCTCAGACACAACCTTCTAAGTGTTTACCAGCTAAATGACAATGGCCTCACTCTAGAATTCAAGAATGGGGTTTGCAGAATCAATGGAAAAGATGGTAAATTGGTGGCCACCGGCATGCAGACCAAAGGTAACCTATTTCATCTAAATGCAAATGTAAGTACATGTCTTATGGCTAAGGTTGATGATAGTTGGATATGGCATAGGAGACTCTGCCATGTAAACTTTGATAATATTGTGTAGGCTAGTAAGATCAAGGTAGTTAGAGGGCTGCTGGTGCTAAGCAAACTGGATAATACCTTGTGTAGAGAGTGTCAATTGGGGAAAATGTCTTCCTCAACCTTTAAAGGTAAATCTTTCACCGCTGACAACTTGCTTGATCTTTTGCATACTAATTTGTGTGGTCTTATTAAAACTAGAAGTGTGCAGGGTGATAGGTACTTCATGATCCTGACTGATGACTAGTCAAGAATGATATGGGTCACATTCTTGAAAGACAAGTCTGAAGCTTTTGGGAAATTCAAAGCTTTCAGAGCATTAGTGGAGAAGGTAAGCGGTAAAAGGATCAAGTGTCTCAGAACTGATCAAGTAGGGGAATTCACTTCCGGTGAATTCAACAAGTATTGTGAAGAATTTGGCATCAAGAGACAGTTGTCTGCTCCCTGGACTCCACAGCAGAATGGCCTAGCAAAGAGGAATATCTGGTTGAAGCAGCTAGAACCATGTTGATTCAAGGAAAGGTAGCTCACACCTTTTGGAGAGAAGCAGTGAGCACTGCAGTCTACATGATGAACCGGGTGCTCATCAAGAAAGGTAAGGACAAAACTCCTTATGAGTATTGGACCGGTAAGACACCTGTGGTTAGCTACTTTAAGGTATTTGGTAGCAAATGTTACATCAAGAGGAGTGAACATCAGGAAAAATTTGAAGCTAAATGTGATGAGGGAATATTTCTAGGATATTCCACCAAGAGTAAAGCTTTCAAGTGCTATAACAATAGGACTCAGAGAATTATGGAAAGTATCAATGTAAGAGTTGATGAATCCTCGAAGAAAGATGAGGAAACCGACAGTGAGCAAGCTGTAAATGAACCAGTTGCAACCTTCTGGGAACCGGTTGTTAGTCAACCAAGTACCAGTAATAGTGTCCCTGAACTGGTAAATGTTGATACTGATGAAGATGAGGATGAAGAGGAAAAGCAAGAAGAACCAGTTAAGACCATTCTTTGGTATGTCAAGTTGAATCATGATCCTAAGCAGATCATAGGAGATAAGGATATGATGAATCAAGATAACTTGAGTATTTCATCATTGAGTTATCAGATATAGCAATTTTATAGAAGCAACTTGATATGATGAATCAAGCTGACTTGAGTATTTCTTGTAGAAAAAACAAGGATTATCCCTTTTCATGCATGACTTGGAACATCCTTCTTGATCTTTTTCTGATCATATCCTTAGACAAGTACATACCTTAATAAGAGATAAACCACAAACATCAAACAAAGAAAATAATCATGCCCCATCATAGCTACTCTAGTCATGGACATCCTTGAGTTGCATAGAGTACATGATTAGCAAAAATCAAGATATAAACATTGAATCTTGCATGTCATACACATGTTCTCATGGTCATTAACTGATATAATCAACTTGATGAATAATCATTGATAATCCTTCATTGCTTGCTGGTTGACTCCTTGTATTCTAAGTTTAACGATTCAATGTTATAAATACCTTGATCTTCATTACTTTTTTTCTTGTTATCTTTTTTCAAAACCCTAGGTGTTTTTGGTTTTTCTATGTTTTTTGAATGTTTTGGATTTTCAAATATTTAAAAGATCACCTTAGCAAAACGATTTAGGATTTTGCCCCCAGCAGAAACAAACATTATTATGGATGTACAAAAAATGATCAAGATCCAGACCATGGTGGGATATAATGTAGATATGATTGATAAAATCCAAGATAGTGACAATGCTAAGTATGTCAAAGACTGATAACTGTTTATAAACTGCATATTTCCTGCTAATGGTTCAGAGCAATGGATGCGAAAGATGAAATGGATAGATGAAATGGATAGGCTAGGATAGATGGAAGTGATAGATGCAAATATGATGGATAGGTGAGCAAAGAGTTATCATAGATGAAAGAAATCACTTTTAGATAGCGCCTGTTTACTAGGTTTTCACCATCTAAATTTATTGCATTTTTTTCAAATTTAAATTTTTTTCTTCTGTTTTTGTTGTTTTATGTTTTTTAGGGATTTTCTGCTTTTCTGATTTTTACTAATTTCTTCAAGACTTTATATGTTTTTTACTTATTTTTTCAATACTTTATTTGCTTTTTACTGATTTTTTTAGGACTTTATATGATTTTTACTAATTTTTTCAAGACTTTATATGCTTTTTACTGATTTTTTTTAGGACTTTATATCTCAAGCATAGAACTTCTTGAGATGGATAGAATTGATGGGCTCATCATACCAATCACCTTCAAGTGTAGATAAATTTAATGCTCCTAAGCCATATGGTGCTACTATAACAAAAGGACCCAACCAGTTTGGTTCAAACTTTCCCTTCTTTTCTCAGTCTTGTTGATTCCTTGGATTCTCCCTTAGAGCTAGATCTCGAATCTAAAAAATGTGTGGCTTAACTCTGTGACTATAACTTCTTTCCATTCTCTGTTGATATGCCTTCAAATGATCTATAGCATTTTGGTGACATTCCTAAATCAGCTCAAGTTCTTGAAGTCTAGAGACTCGTTGTTCTTCTTCTGGTATAAGACCTTTCAAGGATACTCGTAGAGAAGGTATCTCTACTTCTACTAGTAATATGGCTTCTAATCCATAGAATAAGCAATATGGAGTTACCCCCATTGGTTTGTGAATGCTGGTTTGGTATGCCCAAAGAGCAAGATTTAGCTTAATATGCTAGTCTTTTCCAGCTTCATCAACTATTTTCTTCAGGATCTTCAAGATTGTTTTATTTGATGCCTTAGCTTGACCATTTCCCTATGGATAATATGGTGTAGAAAACCTATGTTGAATATGAAATCGCTCACATAGTTCCTTCATATCTTGATTCTTAAATGGCCTTCCATTATCAGTGATAATGGTCATAGGGACTCCATAGCGACAAATTATATAATTCAGGATGAATGATGATGTTTTCTTTCCTGTCACTTTTGTCAAAGGCACTGCTTCAACCCATTTAAGGAAATACTCGGCAGTAGTCAGAATGAACTTGTGTCCATTAAAGGATGAGGGATTTATCTTACCTACCAAATCAAGACCCCATTGGGAGAATGGCCATGAACCTGCCATAGGATGCAACTCTTATGCTTGTGTGGGGATGAGATTCCCATGGATTTGACATTGTTTGCATTTCTTGGCATATGTAAATGAATCTCTCTCCATAGTAGGCCAATAGTAACCCAAATGAATAAGTTTCTTAGCCAGCGTTAATCCACTTGAGTGTGTGCCACAAATACCTGTGTGGACTTCGTTAAGAAATTTCTCAGATTCCTCTCGTTTGAGACATCTCAGTAGAGTGCTATCTAGACCTCATCTACGTAATGTATCAGCAATGATAGTATATCGGGATGACTGATGGACAAAATTTCTTTTCTGATTACAGGAAAGGTCAGGAGG
The DNA here is from genome assembly GCF_030272615.1 of Cryptomeria japonica. Classification (NCBI taxonomy): domain Eukaryota; kingdom Viridiplantae; phylum Streptophyta; class Pinopsida; order Cupressales; family Cupressaceae; genus Cryptomeria; species Cryptomeria japonica. Next base: position 598,891,736 of record NC_081412.1, on the reverse strand, counting down.
AAGGATATTTTCTTTTAAGTATCGATAGGTTTGACTATATAAAGATTGATTAGTTCTAGATATATGGCAGATCATGTGGGTGTTCTGGGATTCAATGGTAGGGTTCAAGATATCTTCCACTAGGAATTCATACATTGTTGATTCTCCTGATTCTACAAAAGAGATGCTATTGTAGCCATGGCATCTGTTGCTTTGCTCTCATTTCTTGGGATCTGAGTGAATTATATTTCTTCAAAGTGCTATTTAAAATCTTCAACCAGCTATTTTTAAGGCATGAGCTTGTCATCCTTAGTTTGATAATCATCATTTATTTGGTTTATTATAAGCTATGAATCACCATAAACATTTAATTCCTTAATGTTCCATTCAATAGTCATTTTGAGCCTAATAACCAATGCTTCATATTCTGTAGTATTGTTTGAGCATGGGAACCTTAGTCTATATGATTTTGGAATTGTGTCCCTTAGGTGTGATGAACAAAATTCCAGCGCATGATCCATATTGTGTATAGGAGCCAACGAAATACAACTCCCAAAATTTTGTGCTTATTGTCAAAATGTCTACATCAAGAAATTCAATATGTAATGGTGTGTTGTCTTGTACCTTGGTGCTTTAGCCAATTGATCAACAATGACCTGCCCTTTGATAGCTTTTCAATCAACATATTCTATATCAAAATCTCTTAGTATCATAACCCATTTTACCAATCTGCCTGTCAAAGTTGACTTGCTCAACAAATTCTTTAGTGGATCTATTTTTGCTATCAGTTTCATAGAATGAGTCAGCATATACTGTAGCAATTTATGAGTTGCAAATACAATTGCTAGGCATGTCTTCTCAACTAATGTATAGTTCAATTCATAACCTACAAGTGTTCTGCTGATGTAATATACTGATCTTTCTTTCCCTTCTTCATCATGTTGTGCTAAGAAAGCTCCTAGTTATACACTTGTTGCTAAAATGTAAAGAAATAATGGTATTCCTTTAATTACCAAATATTCTTTGATTTGTAAAAAAGCTTCCTCACACTTCTGATCCCATTTGAATGGAACATTCTTATGCAAAATATGAGTGAATGGATGACATGTATCTGCCAGTCGAGAGATAAATCTTCTGATTGATTGCAATCTCCCTTGTAAAGAATGCAATTGAATTATGTTCCTGGGTGACTCCATTACCATGATAGCTTTGAATTTTTCAAGATCTACTTCAATTCCCCAAGATGATATAATGTACCCAAGAATTTTTCTAGAGGTTACTCCAAATGCACATTTCTTTGGATTCAATCTTAATTGATATTGTTCAAGCCTGTCAAAGATATTTCCCAAGATGTTCAAATGTTCTTTCCTTGTATGAGATTTTGCAAGTATTTCATCAATATAATCTTCCATTATTGTATGTATCATGTCATGGAAAATTGTTGTCATAGCCCTCTGATAAGTTGCTCCTACATTTTTAAGCCCAAATGGCATAAGATTCCAGCAGTAAGTACCCCATGCATAGGTGAATGTTGTCTTTTCTTGATCTTCAGGGGCGATTCTTATTTGATTGTACCCCGAGAATCCATCCATTAATGAAAACATATCATGTCCTATTGATAAGTCTACAATTATATCAATTTTGGGTTCCACCATCTATGAGTACGCATTTGACACGGGTAGTATTAATGGTGACTTCAATATGTAAGGGAGCATTGTGAGGATGTTGCAAGGATGCATCATCATTTTCATAAAAGGATAAGCAATGAGGGGCTATGAGGTGTCCCACCATGTTTTGGAATTGATCCACATCCAGGTCTTTTGAGACCATCGTTTCTGTTAGAGATTTCTCCAATATTTCTTTATGCATAGGTGAAACTTTTAGAAGCTCTAAAATTAAAATTTGAGCAAGTATCTTTTGTAATTGTTCTACTAAATTGTATTGTCTTGAAGTGGATGTTGATTTATTTGTTATACCCAAAAAAGTAACCTTTTCTTTGCTTCTTGTAATGACATTGATTGGTTTTGAAGATGTCTTGTCTTTAACAATGATGACATTTACCACATCATCATATGTGTAAGTGTAGTTTACCTTAGCTTTGCCCTTGTCATCTTTTGGTTTGGATTGTTCACCTTTTTTATAATTTGGAAGTGGAGTTTGGAATGCTAAATGCAATTCATTTGTTTTATGATTGTCCACTGTGATAGTTCCATTATCAATTGAGTCTTGAGTAAGGTGTTTCAATCTTTGACAATCATTAGTTTGGTGTCCTTTTTTTTGATGATAATTACAAAAATTATTGTCATTCCACAAATTAGGTTTAAATTGAGGTTCATAATTCCTTGCTTTTGGTAAGGTAATCAATTTATTTGCAAGAAGAGTCTTCAAAGATGAATCCAATGGTTCTCCAATGTTTGTGAATTGCCTAAGAGGATTGGAGAAGAAAGACTTGGATCTATTGTTCTCTTGATTGTTGTTGTTTGGTGGTTGACTTGATAAGTTGAAGATTGGTTGTTGTTTGGTAGCATTGTTGTCATCATTTCCTCCATTGGTAACATTTCTATTCTTTGACCAAAATTTAGGTTTGTCATTGTAATTGTTGCCATTGTTGTTGTTGTAGGAATTGTTGTAGAGTTTTAACTCTTCTTTCTTTACCATTGCATCTTCTATCTTTAAACCATTTTCAATCATTTTAGAAAAAGAAGGAGGACATTGCATTTTAAGAAGGTAACTCATTTCTCTGGTAAGGTTGTCAATGAATATGTCAATTTTCTCTTGATCGGGTACATCTCTTGGATACCTATTGAACATTCATTTGCATCGCTGTAAAAAGACCATGAAAGGTTCACCACTCTTTTGCTTGACATTACATAGATCTAGTATGGTTATCTCATTTCTTATGTTGTAGGAGTATTGTGAGATAAATCTGTTCACAAGTTCTTCAAAAGATTTAATCCCAGATGGTAGTCTTGAGAACCATTCCATTGATTGTCCACTTAAGCTTCTAGGAAATAGCCACATCAAGTAAGTTTCATCATATGCAAACCCCATACTCATAGTGCAGAATTCTCTAATGTGATCTCTAGGATTGGATTTTCCATCGTATTTATCATACTTAGGGATTTCACAATATTGTGGGAATGGTATTATGTTTAAAGTTTTGTCAAAAGGATATGGAAAGATGTCCTCTAATGAATATATCTTAGAAATCGTTCCACTTTGCATATCTTGTATTTGTTGTTGCAAGTTTTGTATTTGTTGAGTGAGAGTTAACAAAGGATTATCAAGATAGGTTCTTCTTGCATCCTCATAAGTTCTTCTTTCACCACACTCTCTTCTTGCTTCACCTTGGTTTATTTTATCATCATGATCTCTTCTTGTTCTATCGTGTCTTATTTTATCATAATTTACTAGATTCACATCCTCGTTATTGAGATCATCAATGTTTTGATTGTTACTTGTTCCCGCATCTTGTTTCAAACTCTCTATGTTGAAGTTTTGTGGCAATTTAGCTCTTGATTTTGCCAACATTAAGAGGTATTTTTCCTTTTGTTTCGCCAATAAATTTTTCATTAGTTTGTCAAATTTATCATCTTGTTCAAGGTCCCTAATGATGTTATTGATTGCTTCTTCATCCACATCGGTGTACCCAAATTGATGAAACAGTGGATTTTCTTCTTCCATTTATTTTTGTTGTCTTCTGAATTGCTCGTGTTGATCTCTAGTCCAAACCGACATGTGATTGATTTGAAAACTTCTCAATTGTTTTATCTTCTAAAGGCAACTCAATAAGTGATTATTGGTTTAGGAAGATAAGCAATTTTTATTTTACCACTGCTATTAGTGCATTGAGATAAAGCGTCTCTTTGTTGAAAAGCACGTCCTTGCAAAATTTCTTCGTCAAATTCTATTTTGTAACCACATAAATAGTGATAAAAACGGTGTAGGAATGTCCTATGTTTTAACAAGATTTTGCGATTGATGTACAAGAATCTTATCCTCTTCAGAGTAGCCTTATAAATGGGTTTTCTTTTCTTAAGGTGATATTTAAAAGTCATATAAGTATATGATGGTTTACAAGTTTGTTTGATTCCAATGTTTGTGCAATTTTGATTTTGATATAACCTAGGTTCAAAATAGGAACGATATATCCAAGATAATGAACAAAGGTTGATATGATAAAGTTTCATGATAGAGAATGTGATGTATCGTAATGAGAAACTGATAATGATGCTGATTTAAATTGCATTTAAGATGGTTGAATCACTAACTTGTTGAGAATTTTATACTTATGAAACCTTTGGAAATATCCTATTTGATTGATAACCTGATTATCTAATTTGTTTAAAGACCTATGATAATTGAGGATAAATCTACTTGAAAAAGGGTATCTGAAAATGATATTAAAATTTTGGTTGGATAAGTGGAAGTACCCTCTATTTCAGATGCGGGAAAACATTTGCACTAACCTATTTGTCAAAAGCACTAACCTATGTCACAAATGTGTTGTTCTGTGTGATAAAAGCATTGCTCTGTGTGATAAAAGTGCTAAACTGTGGTGCAAAAGCATGGTTTCATGTTCAAAAGTGCTAATCTAATGATCATGCATGATCCTATGGTATAAAAGTGATGTACTCTTGTTTAAAAGCATTTTCTTGTTTTCCAAAAGCGTTGTTCTATTGATCAAAAGAGTTGTTCTGACTTTGTTGAAGAGATTTTTCAATTTTTCCAGCAAGTTGTCAGATTTTTAACTCATTTTAGAATGATGATTTTTCCTGTTTTTGACCATTTTGAGAATGTTTTGCAGACACAAAAGACATAATGTTTGAAAAGAAAAGTGCACAAGCAAGCACAAATCCTATGGCAAATGGAGACAATAACCGTTGAATCTCACATGGGGTTTCCTCCCAGGCTATGCTATTCAGAGTGGATATTTAGATGCTTGACCCCACTAGCTCCACCCTCAACACTAAGTTCTCTGGGGCAGCCAAGCACCAGTTTCCATGAAAAACTCCCCATGGAAAACTTCATATCTACACTAACAACCATATGTATGTGAGCCGCTTTAGAGGTCCGACCTCGTATGCCAACAATTATAATGATTTTGGCAAACTAATACAAGTGTTTTTTAGTAAGGGCTTTTGGTCATGTGGCCATACATGTGACACTTTACACTCTATAAATACAGAAGGTTCCCAACCTATAGAGGTTACTCTCCATAGGGTTTATGGGGAAACATAGTGTTGGTATGAACTAATTAGCACATGTTGTCTATGAATTTCGTCACAAACATGATTTATTTAGAGTGGATTGGAAGGACTCAATATTAGCCCATTTCCACTTGAGTTGTTCCATTCTCACTAGCCCCCTCAAGGCAGCTCGGGAATCCAACCGCTCTAAAGGTTACACATAAAGAAAGTAGGTCTAGTTTTATGATCACTGTATGAGGGTGAGAGCATACTCACCTACTACTTAAATAGACACGAAAGAAAAAGGTTTATTTTAAGTCTTCTAAGAATCTATGTGCAACTACTTTTAAAAAGTCACTCAAATGCAAGTTGCATGCTATTGATTATCCTCCTAGTTAGACTAGATGAACAAGATATGATGTTTTACTCTCCAAAATACTCCTAATTAACTAGATGTGAAAATGCATGAAATTTTTTCAAAATGAACCGTGCAGCCACAAATGTCAGTAGTTTTCAAATTTTCAAGTCTTGGACATTCGGACCTGCAAAATTGTTAGTTTTCAGATTATAAAAAATCCAATTTCACCTTTTGTAGAACAAAATAGCAAAAAACTGTAGAATCATTGTCTTAATGATCAAAAGTGCTATCCTAGATGGTAAGAGTGCTATCCTAAATAGAAAAAGTGCTAACCTGTGTGACAAAGGCACTATCCTACTACGTAAATGTGTGAATTCATGATTAAAAGTGCTACTCTATTGAAAACGGGTGCTAACCTAAGTAATGAAAGCACTAACCTACTTAACAAATGCGATGTTAGATTTCACAGATGTGTGAAACTGACTTACAAAAGCGTTAAATTGATTTCTCAAGAATAAGAAAGGATATTAGAAAATGTAAGTTACGAGGCCTGAGCCCCACAGTGGGCGCCAAAAATATTGAGGCTAAAGTTGAACTCCAGAAAATTGACCTGAAAGTTGTTAGTCCATCATGAAATATAAAAGAAAGCTAAATGAAAAATTAGCATCAACCAATGAAGTAACATGAAATAAACAAAGTAAACAAAATTATACCTTCCATGGTTTACACCTCATTGTGTCCTAACTCCATTGTTCTTGGTTGCAGATGATTTTCTCTCAGACAAGCACTGGTAGCTTCCAAGATGACATATGAAGAATGGACTGATAGTTAACTGATACTATGATATGCATATGCAAATGATTTAAGCTAACATGATATTAAACTATGAAAGAAATTCTAAAATTGCTAATTGCTTCAAACTCAAACTCACAGATGAAAGATAAAAACTCCTAGAATGACTATAAGATTAGCTATTAGTTTCAAAATGGCTTAGGAGACCTCTTTTTATAGATTTTTGAGTGCATGAGCTTAGGTGGCAGAGATCAATAATCATGATCAAATCTTACAAATTGGATGGCTATGAGAAAAAAAGTTCAAGGTTGAGAGAAAGAGGGAAGGAGAAAACAAGTGTCACTCATGTCATCTTGACAAACGCTATTTGGGCAGATCCTACAGCATCGCCATAGGTAGATATAATTATACAAGGATCCCCCTCTCTACCTTTTCCTTTTCAATAGCTATGTATCCTTGATTAGGACCTATTTACTCACCCTTTTTGCAATTGTGTCCTTCACAAATATCTCTTCTTTCCTTGAAGGTGTGTATCATTTAAACAAATCTTTTCCTAACCTAGATGCATGCATTCTTAAAAATAATATCTCCTTGGTGTTGAAGGTGTGTATCCTCGATATAGATCTCTTTTTTATCCTTAAGATAGAAAGATAGGAATATGATGACATATTAAAGGGGGCATAGAGGCCTCATTTATGCTCATTGTAGTCATTGATGTATTCCTTCAGTAGTGGTTTTGTGTTGCATAATGCCCCCAAAGTGTTGTTATCAATATATCTCTAGCAAGTTTTATAGCATATGACCCTTTGTTTATCATCTAGTATAAAACAACTTGCTATTTTGATCCTTGTTTCTTCTCCCTAAAAAAATGATAATATATAAAGCACCTAGTATAACACAACTTGCTAGCCAATGGCATTTGTAAAACTCATCCTAATCATCAAGTATAACACAACTTGCTAGATTGATCCTTTGTTGAACATGTTTAAATGCTCCATGAGGTGTTGGTCATCTAGGTTGTGTTTTTTTTTTTTTCATGTGTGTTATGTTTTCCTTTGTTAGTGTATTTTGATTTTTGGATGTTCTTGAGTGAGTTAATAAGATCCTAACCTTCATGATTGCTTCTCTCAATTGGGTGTCATCTTATCCCTAGTGTTTCTTACTTTAAGTTTCTTTCTCCTCCTTTACTATGAGTATGAGAATAAGTTTATACTCCCACTAAAGTGGGAGCAAAATGTAGTGTCATAAATTTTGTCTCTTTACAACTCCACACTCTACTTGGCACCTGCTTAATCTGATTTTCTCTAGATATTGATATTGATTTTAAAATTTAGCATGAATTATTAGGTGTCCTTAGAAGTCATGTCTTGTCATGGGAAAATACATATGTAATGAATGCAAATCATATGCAGTGGAGAGAAAGGAGAGATAAGATACAAATGGGGTGAAGACTAAGACCTACCTTTTTCATGGTGCTCATGTTGGGCCCTCTTAAGATCACACTTTTGATTAATTATTTTCTACTTATTTTTTAGTTGTTATTTTTAATGCAAGTTATTCTACTTGGAATCCTTTATGGGTGCCTTTTCATTGTGGTCTGACATATTAATCTTGTTTACCATTCAATGTAGATTTGTGTAAATTTTTGTAATAGCATTTAAGTCTTCATTGGAGGAGATTGTACTCCCTTTCAATTTTGTTTTCTATGTTGTATTGGTGAATGATTGGTGCCTTTTATATGACTTTATGCAAGAACATTTTATCTATTCAATATTATTTTATTGAATGGATGTATGGAATGTATCATTCTTATTTTTTTTTGCCTTTCATTTTGTTTTTGCATGTTTGAAGCACTAAAAATAACTATTAAAATAGAAAATATCTGCATGTTCCTATTTGCTTTGATGTGATCTTGTGTGGTCTATCGTGTCCAAGTTCAAAACAGTTTGGAGCTGCTATACAATTAATTTGAACGAAAAAAAAATAGAAAATTTAAGTTTAGTTAGTATAAAATAATAAAAGTGAACAATTTTGATAAGACACCAAGAGACATAAGCCAGCAAAAATGATAAATTTGAATCTTCCTTCAGGATTACGAAGCCACTTTTTGCATTGCAAAAGGATGCAAAAAGTTTTCACAATTTTTGTATTGCGAAACATTTGAACACTCCTCTCAAACAATCAGGCATAATGTTGTTAATCGATCCTTCTTGTTAGGCCCTTCAATAAGCTTCAAGGACGGGTGCACCAGCCATCCATAAATCAAACATCCTTTCATTCAAATCATCACAAACTTAAATCTTCTTATCATTAAATTTCGCAATATCAAAACTCGAATTCTTTCCCCATGAGAAACTAAGCGGCCTCACAAAATTCCTCGTATCCCACACATATAACGAACATTTCTCTTCTCCTATCCCAATACCACTCAAAAAATAGAGGTGGGTGCAGTCCTGCAATAACTGTGACATCAGCGACTTCATATAGTTGAGGTTGCGAGGATATTGGCAGAGGTTCTTTACGCTGCCAATGGCATTTGCTTGAAAGTTTCTAAATGCTTTTCAACAAACGCATTTTGTGCAGATCCTGCAACATCGCCCAATCGGCGCTGAGTCGGCCTGCTCGTCGATTCCATGTGATGGCAGTGAGGAGCCAACCTTGGGGCTCCCATTTTGGCACCGGCCAGAAGAACGCTGGCAAAATAGCTTGTGTGTACTGGCCCCAAATTACCACACGCCGTGCAAATACTACTTTCTACTCCTGCGCCAAGACAATGAAGAGATCGAGCTTAGGTCATCCCAGTCAACACCATAATATATTGAGCCCACTAGTAACAAAATCGATCGAGGCTTCTACAAATAATCGCAGCCACTCCAATTACGCGCAGGTATTTAAAAACTGAAAAATCCAGCGTGAAAGGCACACAAATCTTGAACATTGCTAATTTTGTTTCAATGCTAATCTCCTCCAACCATGGATACTGGAGTAAGCGCTCCTCCAAGCTCTCACAACGCATGACCCAGTTTGCTATTGCTAGCTACGAACAGTGAGAATAGCATCACCTCTTTAAGCACGCAGAAAACGTCTCCATTAACACGGGCCGCAACCTTGATATAATACCATATCAGAGATTGCATTTCAGAGCAATCGAATACAATGATTTGTATTATGAGACATATTTATACGTGAAGGGAATAACCATCCGTGCATTCACGGGTTCAACAAACTAGCTTGAATAAGCTATCAAACAATAACAACCCAAACCAAATAAATAACAAACACAAACAATCGAACCATATAGAGAAAATGATGGAATATGCGAACATACTCAACTACAAAAGAACAAGCACTTTATTTTCCTGATCAAATTGTTCATTTCAATTCATCATTTCCCTATACTTGGCAGAAGACAGTGAGTCCTTTGGGTAGTTTGTGTTTGAGATTATGCATTTCAATATTGTAACCAATTATTCATATTGTGAGTGTGGTTCTCAATGTGGTTTTTCTTTACTTAAGATTTTTCACGTAAATCTGGTTCTTTCTTGTATGTTGTGTTTTGTGGTTCATATTTCATTATCGTAGAGATAAGATCATTGTGTTTTAAGGATTAAGGATTTTAAAAATACTGATTCATTCCACCTCTTAGTTCTATAATTTGTTAAACACTAGAAGCTAGTGATACTCTAAAAATATTAAAGTAGTTTCTATTGTCTTTGTTGTTTGTCTAATTTTGGTTGGGTGTTAGCTGTTGTTTTGTTGTAGGTTTGTCGTGTCTTTCCTTTTTGGGTTAATTTTGTCTCTCTTTTTTGTGACATTTGGTCCTTTGGTCTCACTGTTATTTAGTCTTGGTTATCTTGTAAGTAAATTTATGTAAATGGTTTTAGGTCCCTTTAAAACTTGTTTTACCCATAATAGATAGTATAATATTACAATATAATAATAATAATACAATAATAACAATATATTATTGATCATTACTAAACCTTAACCTTAGACATTAGTGAACATTAAGCCTATAGAATGCCACTCCTGATTGAACCATGATTTGAACCCCTAAGTAATATCATTTGATAAACAATTACAATTGGGCCTTGTAAGTTTTATGGTTTCATTAGTGTTATAAGATAAAGCATTAGATTAGGATTATTATTAGAGTTAAATAGGGATCCATTTAAGTAAATGTGCAATAATACATAAATATAAATAAATATAATTATTTAATAGTCTAGAATATAAAATTATAAATATTTAAAAATAAAAAAATGGTTGTAAAATAAATTACACAATATAATATTATTGTTCTACTATTTTATTGTATTATCATAATTACACATTACCAAATAAATATACAATATTTTATAATTTTTATAAATTTAAAAAATCATGTACAAATATTTCTCTCATTTCATTCAATTTTATTTGCTTATGTTCCTTAGGACAATTTTTAGAAGTTTCATAGTGTACACATGTTTGACATACTAAAAAGAAGTTATGTTTTTAATGAAATGTGAATTTGTATTAAATTGTGTTATATCAAGAGTTAAATTTCTATTGTAAATGTTAAGATGCATTCGTTGTTGTCAATGCAAGATGACATTGTGTGATTTTATCAAAATATAAGTTGAAGAGTTTTAAATTAAATCATTATATATATTTGAACATTTTCTAATAAAAATTATTCAAGTAAAAATAATTCAATTGAGGACTAGAGTGCAATTCATGTTGGCCTTAGATATATATTATTTAGTTTTTGATAAATTGACTTCTTGTGTAATTATTTGCCAAGGAACCCTAAAGGATAAGAGAAACTTCCGCAAGAAATGCACATAAATATTTTCTTTTGAAGTAATTAAATGTCATCATACATTACATATAAAAATATAATGATCAACCTCATGATAGATTAAACTATATGTTAACCAACTATGCACATGTGGAAGACCAAACACTTGGACCATTAACTTAGATAACTCGAGTCACCTCTAGGGGATTCCCTAACATTTCTACCTTAGCAATGCATCCAAGACTAGGTCAATAACTCATTTCCCACCATGAGATGACCAAATCAACCTCCAACACTAAACCAACACATCTATTTTCATTTTAAAACACCAATTGAAATGTTCCTATGATAACATCATAATACATCAAGAATAGAGAAGCAAAAGAGATCATATTGCATGCTCGATCCCAACATCAGTACATGTAAAGCAATACAAATATATATATATATATATATATATATATCAAATAATAACTTACATCCATGTACAATTGGTGTGCTTCAATACATACAAGAGCAATGATATAAATTATTATATCATACAAGAATAGAAGAGAATAAGAAGGACCAAATGATGAGGAAGAAGGTAAAATCCATCGAGCCAATCATTAACCAAGTCCTCTGATCTACAATAGGGGTTGATAATGCCACCCAGCCATGTGGTACCCCTAGGTCCAACCCACCATGCTCATGGAGATAGTCACATGGTGCAAACAATTATACAAGAATACAAGGAATAGAAATGGGCTTACACAAGAGCCAAACATGGAGAAAATTCTCAACATAACACATTAACCTAATAAGAGTCATAAATCCACAAAAGGATGAAAGTACCAACAATGAATCACTCACACCATAGAGAAACAATCAAGTAAGAGAAAGTGTTTGATCAACAATAATTTAAATACCAAAATAACAAGGAACCATCCTTAGTAAATAACAATAAGAGAAACACCGAATAGCCATAAGCCATATATCACAACAAGATAACAAAAAGATCAAGCAATAGTAATTCCATAAGCTGCTACTCAACTATCAAGACCTAGATACTATATTGCTAAGTGGAGGGAGTGTTATCATATGTGCTTGAAGGGATTCAACCAAATGGAACCAAGAAGTTCTCTCATATGGATGAGGAGACTCAATCATGCCTGATCAATGTCCCATGGACAACCAAGCCTTCCCAATACATCATTAGCCTTGTAATATAACTCAAGGAATGTAAGGGATATCCAAATATTCATTAATGTTTAATCCCAACCCAAGTTCTAATTATGTTAGCACTTGTCTTACTCTCACATTCCATTGAGTTACCTTGATAGCCACTTTGGGCCCCAACCCCCAATGAGAGCCACTCCCATGGTCCACTATAGTATTCCTACTCCTAAGCTCATCCCATTCAACCAAATGAGGAATAAAAATTAACTTAATCCAATGATTCACTTTACTATATCCTAAATTACATCAAGTATCTCTTGTACAAAATTTCACATCAACCTTATACAAGGTATACTCAATTGGTCATGTTACTAAAAGAATGAATCCACTTGTCCCCAAAATGAAATTCAATCAAATAAGAAGATACAAAGCATCTATTCTAATATTACCATAAGTACTGAAGAATTTATATGACTTGCTCATATCAAGAGCTATCAATTCAATGCACCTAGATAGGCATGGGTCAAGTAAAAGTATCAACACTATCAACTCCAATACAACACAACATGCCAAAATCAAATGTGTCATATCAAGAATAATGCACATATTAATAATCATAATAAAATATTAATAGGTCATAAAAACAATGCATATCAAATCCCTAACTCAAGGAGCAACCTCTGAGTTTCTAAGTCAAGAATTCAATCTTGAACTAATCTCAATTCAAAAGTGTAAATGCAATAACTCTTTGTAATTTGATCAAATCATGCATTGATATCAAAATCAATCATTCCACAATAAAATTGGACCCATACACCAATTCAAGGAGGTGGAACAATCCAAAGGATGCACGAAAAAGGTTAAAAAACCCATACGACAATTTAGAGCAACCAGATATAAAATTTTGTGAGAAAATGTGAAATTGAACAAGAAGAGGTGAAATGAAATTAGAAAATGCAAAAATATACATGAAAAAAATTTACATGAAAATGTGAAATTCTACATGCCAATGCTTAAATCTAGAAGCAAATGTAGAATTTTGCTTTGGAAAGTCACTTAGGACATCAAATTCGATCAAACCTAAGAATGGGAGGCCAAATTAGGGACCAACCCATTTTGATAAATAACTCATGAAATTGAGAAAAAAACAATTAAAATACCGATATAAGATTCCCTACATAACATTTTCTCAAGAACACCTCAGTTTACATTTATTTCCCACTCCCACATGTACAACAACCAAGAAATCCATAAAAAATTTAAAGGGATTGGATTTAATTAATATAAAAGGTTCCAAATATACATTACAACACATTTCAAGGATTCAGATATATTAAATTGAAAATCAAATGAAGTAATGAAGAGATCCTACCTCAAGATTAAAGAATCACTCAAATACAAACTGTGAGTTCCACACTCCACCAACACCCACAAGAAATGGAGGACAAAAAGAATACATAGATGAAATTCAATACATTCCATATCCAAAAAATATTTCTTTCAAATTCATCCAAGCTTAAGAATCACAATATGGCTCTAAGGAGGGATTGAGAGAAACCATAAAAATACACTGAGTGTTTTCAGAAAAGAACTTAATTACACAATAGAAACTCACTTTTTAAGTGAGAGATATTTTTAATAATAAAAAATAAATTAAAACTCAATTAAAAAATTAACTCCTAAAAAGACCCCCATAAATAATAATTTCAATCTCATTCCAACAAATGCATATAAGACATACACAACTTTAAAATATTGAATTACTATTAAAACATGGAATAGGATGATAAGATATCTAAATCAATTGATTATGCACAAATATCCATTATGGGACTACTCAACATGAATAATAGGTATAAAAAAGATACCATTTGTGGTAGTGGGGGGTCAAAATCGTATAAAAATAAAATAATCAAAATAAAAAATCAAGGGAATTGCCCTAATCAAGGCAATGGGTTTAGGCTTGGGTAATTCGAATAGTGTGTTGTCTCCTATTAAATACCATCGAGGATATGGGAATGATCGGACCTTTGGAGCTAGGTGGAGTTGATGCCCTATACCCGTAGTCATTGAAACATTCACACATCAAGTATACTTGCTCATGCATATATATAATAATCAAATTAACTGAAATTGTTGAAGGGGATTTTAACATCTAATGCATTCTGATATAAGTGAATGATACGATATCATTTGTTTCACTTCTAGTTAACAATTAAAATTTCATAATAATAGTTTCATCTGATTAACTACATAAATGCCATCATTGATATTATTCCTCTATAACACTGAACATATAACTATATTCCTTGATGGGGCTCAACATCATAACATCGTTAGTAACATGATATCTCATTAGATGACAATTTTACAAAATATGGTTCATTACTTTTAATCAACTAATCAAGTAAACATCATTTATCTCATTTTAAACATTACTCAAATCAACATTTCACATATGATAATATGAAATCATGGAATAGGTCTATCTCAATCATTAAGACACATTAGATCTATCTCATGCCATAGCAAGCACCTGATGAATCAAGTACCCCAAATCACACACGAAATAGTTTTCACAATTAGGTACAAGGAAAAAAAAGAACACATATTGATGCAACAACATAATCAAATCACCATGGAGCAATCCAACATATCATTAGTGTGGAACAATCATGAACACACATCCAAAAAGGAGCATAAGATAAACATTCAAAATCATATTGTAATAATTAAGAGCCCAAAGAAAGATCAAAGAATTGCAAGATGATCCACATCAAAAATACAAAAGATACAATCCACATGTATAAAGCCATGTCCACATAAAGAAGTATGAAATGTAGAAAATAAGATGGGAGGGGAATTACATCTTGTAGATGAGTTTTTCATACAAAATTAAATTTTGTAAACATTGAATTAATGTGTCGTGAATAATTTAAGAAAATTGTGAAAGAGATTGTGCTCAGAATTGTGTACCTTAATTTTTTAGAGGGACATTTGTTGTAATCAAGCTTGCTCTTTTTTCTTATAATTATGTATGGATTACTTTAAATTTTGTATTAATAATAAAAGGAGAATGTTACCTCAATGTGAAAACCATCTAGTAATTTGACTCTAGATAAAGATATAAATAAAAATCCTTCTCCTTCTATTTTTCCAATATTGATTGTTTCTTTATGAAGTATTAGAACTTGGAATTTGTGTATGGCAATAGCCCATGCCATGGTGAGGGGTAATTGCATAGGATAACCTAGTGATACATGTAGTATTGGTATATTTTTTTGGGTCATCTTAGTTCCATGGTAGCATTCTATAATCATCGATCCTTTCTATAACGTACATTGGAACATATGGTGGTTTGGAGATAGGATTGTAAACAATATCAATAACTTCACCAAGAGCTCCATTTATAAGACCTTCTTGTGTCCATATGTTGATTGTAAAAATGATTCATTAACCTCTGCATAAGAGAACTCATTTTTAAAGTTGTTCATCATTAGCTTCAATATCTATTTTACTTTTGGTGCTCATTTCAATACTTATCACAATTAGATGATTCAACTGCTTTAATTTTATTCTATCGTGTAATCTTACAAAATCATTAGTAGTAGATAGATGTATGAAATTTTCAAATTATTCATTTTCACTTTTTGTAAGCATGCCATTAATAATTTTTAATCTTTTTGTGTTGGTTTTGCATTTTGAATGTTATTTTATGTTTGATAAAATTGTGTTTATGTTGGAGTTTCATCTTGTTGATGTAACATTGGTTTTAAAGTGACAATTGTTGTAAATTAGTTCCACACTATTTTGGTGCTTGAGTGTGATGCAGAGAAGGGGTATGAATAATGTAAAAATATCAACCAACAACTTGGAAGGGTATTTTGGCCATTACACAATGTAATTCCTTCACAAACCACTAATCCTTGTAGCCCTCCTAAAGGGTCTATTCCCTCATAACTTTTGAGGAATTGATGATAATTAGAATACAAGACCAGTTTCTGATACCCTTTTTGGCCTTATTAAACATATCCCAAATTTAGAGTAGGTAGTTTTCTACGGACATACCCTAATTTTGACTATCCTATTTCTTGACCCTAAGGCATGGTAATAGAGAATTGAGTATTTTGACCATAAAATTCAAACCAGATTTGATACCAAAACTATAAATAGAGTTCTAGATACCCATTTGGATGTTTCATAACATATCTTGAAATGGGTAGGGGTTTTTTTGGAACACAGGACTCAAATTTAGACCATTCTCCCTCTAATTAGGCCTACTAGGGTTTTAGACCTGCACTTACAAAAATGATCATAACTTCTACAAATTTTCATGAAATTGAACCAAAATAAAAGTAAATGAAAATAGATTCATTTATCCTTATTTTCCCATTTGTCTCAAGCCAATACAAGTTTGTAAAATGATGTACACCATGCTGCACCAAGATTGTTATAGGAAAAATCTGGGAATTGTAGCCACTATGAGAATCAGAAGCTCCTCAAAACTCAATGAAGTTGAATGAAACAAAAATGGAAAGAAGGTATATTTTATGGTATTTCATCCCCAATCTTTTCCATATCAATATCTATTTATACAAACACATACAATGCAAAGAAATAGCAAAGAAATGTTCAGATTTTTAGAAAATAGATATATTTCATTATTACAATTTCAAGATTTTCAATAATCAACATCTCCAACCATATAATTCAAGTTGGAGGCCATATTTATACATTTTCATTTAATTTTAACTATCTCATAACCCGTTTTGGATTTGTAACACCTTCTTGATTATCAAAACCACATTAAGACACTTTTGAAAACTTTAATAATGACAACTTTTACATCTTTTTACAAGTGTTTACAACATTTGATACAAACATCTAAATTTATTACCAAAGACTCCTAAGGACCCCAAATGGTCACACAAATTTGAACATATTTGTATGCTAAGGTGCCCTTGCACCAAAGTGTGCTATGTAGATAGGTTTGTCCATCATAGGTGGTAGTTGTGAGAGGTCACCAATTAAAATTCTAAATACTCAACTAAAGTATATTTTTTTGCCATGTCTATTTTTCATATTAGCTTTGTCCCTATTAAGCTCATCTGATCAATGAGGATTTATCTTATGTTTTTTTTCATCTTTGTGAAATGTTGTTAGTGTTTATCCCTATAGTGGTCACATTTATTTGATAGGAATCCTAAATGTTGAATGTACATAATTGATGTGTATATGTTAAATGCATAAATTCTTGTAGGAGAAAGTGTTAGTATTTAGCTCTTTTGTCACAATGACTTACTTTGAAGTGCATTTCTTTTGTAGGCGATTAGGTAGGATTTTAATGTTTCACTTGTTCCTTGAATGATCATGTGCAACATCTAATCTAATTGACCTTTGATGTGGTTTGTAATGATTGCTAGTGCTAGTTTTGGTTCAGTGATAATGTCTAGTTTGGGATGTCGAGCTTAGTTTGTAGATCTGCATCTTGGATGTATGTTTTTTGCATCTTTATGAATTGTGTTGTAACATCATGTAAATTTTGGGGTATTATAATTTAAACCCATTTGTTGTTATCAAATTCGTGCCTATGAAGCATTAAAAGCTCATTTAGGTTGACATTGTTTGGAAGTCTCATTTGTGAGAACAATTCCTATTCACCATTTCTATTGCATCCCTTGCATTCATGTCATTGCTATTGTCTTTTTCCTCTTTGAAGTTGACATCCACTTCAATGGTGCAATTGAGGTGCCATACATTATAATTTTTTGTATTCATTTGGTTTCAATTTGTGATTATTGTATCTTTTGTAAGTCCTATGTCAATTTCTATGTTTTAGAGTGTTTGTATAAGAGTAACTCACTCCAAAAGAATACTCCAAAATGTTCTAAGTCTTTCTTTGGAATGCTATAGAACTTTGGGAAAATGTCGACAATAGCTAAATTACCTTTCTCTTTCCATTTGCATCCTTTATGACCAGCACCATAGAAGAAAGATCTTGCAAATTTGATGAGTCTTATTGTTTCTAGCTTTGGAGGTCAATTTAGTGTAGGAATGTGAGTAGCTAGATTGGATTGTTCTTTGGTCTATTATTATTGCTAGTCAGTGAAGCACTTTTCATCCAACATTTTTAGATGTGAAAGGTTGATTATAAATGATGGGGTAATTTGTGCAGCATATGGTATGATTTTTGTGCTTGTATATCATCATCTACCACAGTCATTGTCACAATTTTTTTATATCATGATAAGGCTAGGTCATATATGTCTTGGTTTGTAGATATTATTGTCAATATATTAGTACAACTCTTAGATGTATTATCCACTTTGATCCATACTTGGTAGTGTATATCTAAATGAGTTCTTGTTCAAGATGACATGTTGGTAGTCTATGTTGTCTCTCTATAGTAACATAATTTATGGATTGTGTATGATTATTTTTACAATCATTTATTGCAAGTTCATATTTCTTCTAACCAATATTGGCACATGATAAGATAGATATAATCTATTTTTCCAATGGAGCTTTGTATCGACACTCTAATTTTTTACCCTTTTTGCATAAGTATTCCCCCTCCCTGCATTTTGTGTGCCTTTGGACATGATTGATAATGTCTTTGTAGTCATCAGAAAGTTTTTTAACAAATATCTTAGCCATGTTTAGTAATCATGGATCATCGATTGGATATCAATATATTGTGTTATTTCTGCATGATGCATCATGAGGGTTCCAAGCACTAATGCACATGTTGAAGAATGTTCTTGACTTTTGGCCTCTATGTTGTTTTGTTGATCAAGTTTATCCATTTTTTTATAATTAAAATTTGTGAAATCCCAATTGGAATATCCAACATTGCAAGGTTAATAGACCATTCAAGGGATGCTTCATGTGTTGAGGCAACCACTTTACTAGGGAATACCAAAAAAGACAAGGACTAACTCAAAATCGGTTTCCTCAACAATGTCAAATTTATGTTGTTGTGAGTAATCAGTAGAATTGGTGTCATAACATTTCCATGGAAGCAATAGGTATGCTTTTTGGTAAAACTATTTCCATGTTGATAGATACCAGTTCCTAATTTTTTTTATTTCACTAGAGTTAGAAAAGATGTTTTTACAAACAAAGTAATTTGAATCATCGTGGATGATTCACTCTTGTGAAAAGGCCATAAGAGTAGTTAATAAGTATCTAAAGAATGCTATTACTAAGTTTCTTGAAAATGAGGCTCAAATAGACCTAAATAATGCTACTATTAAGCTTCACCAAATTGAAACTAAAATAGATTTTCATGTAGCACTTTTGGGAACATATGATTCTATACTTGGAATAAATTGGATAACTAAGCATGAGTATGATAGAAATTGGTATAGAATTGATGAATTATTCAACATAGAGGAGCACATTTTATACAAGGAATGACAATTGATAGTTACATAGTTAGTTACCAGCTAATCACACAACCACCACAATGTAATATTAATACTATATACCAAAACTAATACCCTTATTACATTTTTCCTACAACTATACCATCAAAGCCTCAAGTTTTACCCTAGTTTTACACAACAAAATTTATTGATTATATTAAAAATATATATATTTTTGAGAAGATCATCTCTTGAAGAAGAAAATAATAAACAAAGTGACGATCCATAAAGTTGTCTCTTGACCCTCAAAAAGGTGTAGCTTCAAGTTGTGTTCTTGAGCTCCCAGTTTCAAACTCCCAAATCATATAGTCTATCATTATATTATGACCTCTAAATCCCTAAGAGCTACTACAGAGCTCTATCATTACATTATGACCTCTAAATGGTATAATATTTTATCATACACTCTAGACCTTATTTGAAAAAAAAATATATTGAGTTCCACACCAAATCCGAAACTTTTCTCCAAAGCATAACCTTCACAGTACATATATTATTCAAATATATTAGCATCAACAAACAAGACAAAAAGGAACGAATAAACCAAAAATTCTCAAAAAATGCTTTCCATGCATATCACCATCTTAAAGTGAGAAGTTAACTTGAGATGATATAAATTCCTCCTTCCTCTTATTCAATTGGCCTCCAAGATGGCATCATAGGCATACAAGTCATGACAAGATGAAGGCTTTAGTTCACCAAGAAAAAGGGTATTACCACCAACTAGATTCAACTTAATATTATTTAAAATTTGTGTCATAATTAAGGGAGTTTTACCATACCTCACTTTCTCAACTATCTCACTAACATGTTTTGGAGTCAAAGCCTCATAATAAATGTAAGAAAAACCTTTGTAGCCCTTTGTGTAGTTAGCAACATTTATCATGAGAGACTTCATAAAACACCCAATATACTCTTTTCTGCCTACTCAAACTATAACCTTAATTTCTTAGATTCTATAAATCTTTAATGGCATGACAACCATAAAATAGAATTTGATGACATCCAAAGCTTAAAATAAGAATTAGCACAATGCAACCCTAATATCTTAACATTTAAATGTCAATCAATATTCTCTCACTTTCTAGAAAAAACACCATGCAATAGCTATATTAAATGTTAAATATAATACAAGAAGCAAATGTAATGATCTGACTTCAATATCTGATCCAAAAGAAAATTAATTAGCCTACTCACAAATTCCTCTTATAGTTGTATTTTGATCATCTTCTTACAAATTAAATTCATCTTTTCACATTTACTTGTTATATATATATGTACAAAGACATCACATAGTGCAAAGTAGATCCTTTGACCAACAAAATTATAGCAATATAATATTTGAAGGCAATTGAAATGCATCCATATTCTACAACATTTTAAATATAAAAGTGTCAGTTGTGTTGGTGTCAGTGACATGACTGATCATATTTTGTATTTTAGACTTGGGTATTCTAGACTTGGGTATGTTTTTTATTAGGGAAAAAGAGGGTTTTGTAGGGACCCGAAACCACTAAGTTAGAAACAAAAATTAAAATAAAGAATCAAAGTTCACCAACAAAGAAATGTTGTCAAATAGACAAAAAGATAGCAGACTAGACAAAAAGACAGTAATAACTAAAACCAGAAAAGCATTAACCTAAAGACTTAATAGTCTCAGCTATCGCAATCTCCAGATTTTTCATCTCTTGGGCCGATCTTTTCAGGTGCTGAAGCTCTTGATTAGAGGACTCCACCTTTCTTTTTAGATTGCCTCTGGTTCTCTAGGATAGGAAAGCTTCCTCTTTTTGGTCTTTTTGTTTCTCATCATCAAGGTCCACTATCAGGGTGTCGTGCTGGGATTTTTCTAGTTTATCCACCATCATGTTCATGGCCATCGCAAAATTTTTGATGATCTTGTGACTTTGTTTCATTATTGCATTCAAGGAAACCCTGATTTTTCTCACTTCCCCCTTAAGCTACAAGATTTTCTTCTCATTTTATTTTTTCATCTTGTCAATAAGTTCTACTGTTCTTTGTACAAATTCTCCCATGGATAGCTTTTCTTCCTCTATCCAAGATGCCCCTATGGTCTTATGTGGCTGCAGTTTATCTACCAACTCATCCACTTTAATAGTAGCTACCTTATTCTTTAGGTTAAGGTCTTTGATTTCATGAAAGGCCCATTTGAAAACCCTAAAAAGGTCCACTGCACTATTTCTAGAAATAGTCAACACATCATCTGGAGATTCCTTGTCTAATTTAAATTAATGATCATCCAGTTTGAGGTGTTTTGGAAATCTTGTCATGTTCTCCCTGACATTAGCAAGGTGGGAGGAAAGGGAATATTTAGAGGAACAAGAAGTGTCAAAAGGGTTACCCAACGAATCCTCAGAGTAAGACACCAAAATTTTCTTCAAAGAGGATTTCAATTTCTTATTAGCCATGGAGAGGGTTTTCATAGAGGATTCTAGTTTACCTGAAGGCCTTCTCAAGGGGGATTTTTTAGGAGTCTTTTTAGGGGGAGGAGAAATTTCCTCTTCCCAATCCGAATCCCCATTAGATTTTCCCTTAGATATACTAGTTCCAGTGTCATACCCATCAAAGTTCGGGAATAAAATAGGATTGGATGGAGCCAGAAGACAAGTGAAGTGCTCATGTATGAGTTGGATAAGACCAACATGCGAAATAGGGGCACTCCTAGGACTATTATGGAGTTTGAGAATACAATGTTTGAGAGAAAACAATAGATAATGGGGAAAGAAACCCTGACCCTATACCAGAAGTGGGAAGGATGAAGTGGTAGCCATACACCCTTGTGAATTTCCTGTCAACTATAATATATTCCATGACCACCCTTAGAACCTCCCTCCAGAGCTTTTTTATGGTGCTAGCCTCAAAATAGTTGTTCGAAACCTTTACCGATTCTTCCCTCTCCTCCTTTGATTTGGGGAAATTCATGACCACTTCATCAGAAATCTTCCTGTCACGGAAGAATTTCATATCTTCAATTGAGAGACCCATAACTTCTCCAATCAACTCCTCATTGATAATTACTTTTCTTGGACTGAGAGAATGATTCCTTCCTCCTTCCAAATCTTGGTGAAATACCTTACAATATCAGGATGAGCGCCATGGAGCCTTTCCAGGAAAGGCTTCAACCCCCTTTGACAATCTGATTCCACACGTTCTGGGTCTTCTGGTGCTTTTCATAGCTTTCGGTTCCACTCTCTTCCTATTTCCCCCCATTTTTTTGTAGGTTTCTTTCTTCTCACTTGAAAAGAAAATAATCTTGGCAACAGATTTACAACAAATGATAGGGACCCACAATACGTGCCAATTCACATGGATAGAGAGGATAATAATGGCATCAACGATGTATTGAATGAAATAGTACCTTGCACTGGTCCTTTTAATAAATTTTTGAAATGGAAACCTTTCCATGAATAACACCATATCTAGTTAAGAATTTCACCCCCTCTTCTAGATCCTTGTAGGATTGCCACGTCCGTCGCCCAGAGAGCTTTACCCCTTGATTGGCGGAATGGTTAGAGACCACGTTTGCTTCCCTAAATATGTGTGATATTTTTATATTCTCAAAGTTTCTAATGAAGGATTTAGCTTCATCGATCCAATTTTTGATAATCCATGATGGGGAGGTTTTACCTAATAGGCAATCAATAATATTATTTGAGTCCTCCTCAATCCATAGATTTTTAATATTCAAATTATTAGCAAGGTCAATGACCTAGAAAGCTCTTATGGCTTCGGCTAAGTGATTGTGTTGAGAGCCCATGGGGAGTTCCACCACCAAAACAAAGTTGCCATAGTGATCTCTTAACACCCCCCACTGCCAGCTAGCCTTGGGTTACCCTTGGCCATGCCATCAAAGTTAGCTTTTGTCCATCTCCTAGGAGGATGGGCCCAAGTAACACCTTCACGATCCTTTTTCCCATGTCTAGTAGCTTTTGAAATATCCTCTTTTATTTGCCAATATTTCTCCATCTTAAGATCATACTGGGAATAAACAACTATCTTTGTTTTACTCTCATTAGCAGGTATACTATTCACGTTTTCCATAGTTAATCTAAAAATTCTTTCAATCACCACATTCTTCAAATCCTCCTTGTTTCTGAATACTCTATTATTTCGTTCTTTCCACTCTCCCCATACAATATGGGGGAGAGAAAGATACCACAATCTGTGAATAGAAGGGTTAAGAGAGGGTATAAACCATTGAGAAAATAGATCCTCTAATGAACCAGAGAGAACCCAAGACAAGTCCTAGAGAGAGAAAAATCTTCCCTAGATTGCACCCACAAATGAATAATGGATAAAATGGTGATTGGCCGTTTCCGCAACTTTCTTGCATAAAAAACATTTTTTAAGAAGATGAAAGCCATATTTACAAAGATTGTCCACAGTGAGCACCTTATTCTGATGAAAAATCCAAAAGAAGATATTAGGAGTAAGGTGTTTAAACCAGGCTTTAGACCAAACAGGGGGAGGGGTAAAAGAAAGGGAAAACAAAGAGATAGCCGAGGAAACTGAAAAGTAACCTAAAGGGGAAGGTTTCCAGACAAGATGGTCACCTTTCTGATTCATCCCAATTTTAACTTCTATTTTAGCATTTTGAATAGAGGCAAGATCTGGGTTGACTTGGCAGAGATCTACCCACTTTCCATTCCTCCAATAATCCTTGTCCTGAATTCCAAAAAGATTCTTGCAAGTCTCACTCCACATAGAGAAGTTCTCATAAGACTTTAAGGGCTCCATCATAGTCCATCTATCTTCCCAAAATTTCGCTTGATTCCCATCTTTGATATACCAACCTGCACCCATTTCAATATTATTTCTTCCATTGATCATATCATTCCAAAGAGATGACCCTTGCAGAAGATTAGTAGACTCTAGGAAGGAGATGAGAGAATCATGATTGGATAGATATATACTTTTCACAATACTGTTGCATTTACTGTTAGAAGAAAAGGTTCTCCAAATTTATTTAGCAAGGAGGGCCTTATTAATGGTTCTAATTCTCCTTAGACCCCGACCTCCCAAATGTTTAGGTCTACAGACCAAATCCCAACCTATAGGTGGCATTCTTTTTCTCTCCTCCACAACAAGATGAAAGTACCCGCATATGTAGGAAGATTCTGGAGAGTAGATTTAAGAAGTTGGATCTTACCCACTTGAGTGAGTAGAGCACCAATCCATCCCGCCATCTTCTTATTAAATCGATCAATTAGAGAATTCCAAAAAGAGTCAGGGGGCTTAAGACCCAGAGGTAGACCTTGATAGACAGAAGGTAATGCTTCAATCCCACACTCAAGAATTCTAGCCATTTTCCTTTAGCTTAGTTTCAAAGTATTAAATAAGAATAATGAGCTTTTCTGTCTATTCACCATTTGACCAGAAGCCGACTCATAATCATCCAGAGCCTTTGTCAAATTCCTTGCTTCAGTAATAGTATATCTTTCCATTAAGATGGTATCATCCACAAACTGTTGATGAGTACACACCATATAGTTTGAGGATGGATTCAAGCCCATTAAGGCTCCTCGATCAACCATTTTTTGCCAGTTTCTTCCAAGGCATTCTACCACTAGAGTGAAAAGAATTGGGGGAATGCGGTCTCCCTGCCTTAACCCTCTAGTATTCTTTAAAAAGTGTGAGGGGGAGCTATTCACCATGATGGAAATGGTAGCCGTGGAAATAAGTTGTCCAATCAATTGGAAGACCCGATTGCAAAAGCCAAAAGACTTCATGATTTTGAGTAAAAAGTCCCAATCAACTCTATCATGAGCTTTGGAAATGTCTAGTTTGAGAAGAAATCCCTCGGTCTTTGAAACCATAAGGGAATGGAAATTCTCAAGGATTGTAACAATAGAGTCAAGGAAATGCCTTCCTAGAATGAAACCATTTTGCTAATGGGAGATGAGGGAAGGCAAAAATCTTAGCAACCTAGCTCGATCAAGACTTTAGAAATAATTTTGTAAAAAGAATTACATAAAATGATCGGCCCGAAAGATTCAAAATGAGCCGCACCAGGGCGCCTAGGGATAAGAACTAGGAAAGTAGCATTAATATCCTTGAGAAGGCACCTAGACCCAAAATATTCTTTGACAACAGTCACAACGTCATCAGCAATAATTTCCCATAAATATTGAAAAAAGAACATAGGGAAGCCATCAGGTCACAAAGCCTTATTACCTTCAAAGAAGAAAACAACTCTTATGATTTCATCCCTTGATAGAATGAAGGAGACCATTCTGTTATATTCTTCTGTAATGGTGGTGAAAGAGGGTGATGAATAAATCAAGAGGAAATATTTTCCCTCCTCAAGAGGAGTGAAAGTTTCACAAAAGATTCTCCTTAACATTTTCACACACATTACATTAAAAGAGGGGGGAGAATCCACTAGATCCAATATCAATAGGAAGAGATTGAATACTAAGTGAACTAATAATGAATTTGGATAGTAAAAGTAACATGTCTTTTAGAATGCAACGGGTTGAATTATACGAATTAAGACCAAGTGTAAAAGTAGCAAAGAACTGATTATAACTTGAAATGGAAGTGTGGGATGAAGCTGTGCACTTGGATCTGGCTATAATATGTCAAGACAAAGTTGTCCTGTGAATTTGAGAAAAAGTCGTCAGGACCATGTTGAAAGTGGACACGGTCCTCCAAAAAATATGCAAAACGAAAAGGGTTTTTCCACCTCTACAAATAGAGTCCAAATCTACAAATACAGCTGTGCACCTGCACCTACACACAAAAAAGAGAGGAAAACGGGTTGGGATTGGGGGTTTGCCTTCATGTCAAACCCCAGTTTTGGAATTAACCAAATGATGAAAAGTAGTACTTGCAAGTAAATGTAAATGAAAGACTGAAATAGAATTCATCTCAAGAGAGGATGCAATTGTAATGTAGATAGAATTACTTGTATGGAATCGAATGATGGAAGAGATCTCCTTTTCAATGGTTGAATCCTTGACTTGAATGCAACACCTAGCCTTGAAGGGAGACTTGAGAATGCTCAATTCTTAGAAGGATGCTTGAATTATTGAATGTATTTGAATGCTTGAACTTATGCCCACTTTTTCCACTTATCCCATTCATATCAATAGGAGGGAAAAATTTATCTTATATACTCGTCAATTAGAGTTAATTAACTGATTTTTCATCATAGGCCGACACAGGGAAAGTTTTCCCACTTCAAAGTTCAAAGGTCGAATGCAAGGGTTGAGTGGAGAGGGCCCAAAATAGGGCAAGGAAAAGGGCACCACACCCCTGTCCTTCCCTTATCTAGGACATAAATAAGGGTTTAGATAGTGTGGGATGCGAGAAAGTGCATTTTTTTGGGATTAAGCAAGTCTCAGGTCTCCGATCAGGCTTGGGGATTCGATTCACCAAATTGAAGACCCTAGTGTGGTCGAAAATTGCAAGGGTCACAATTTTATGACACTACATATTCCTTGATAAGACAAGGAATAGTCTCCGTTAAGGTATCTTGAATTTCACTATTAATGCCCCCATTAACCTTAAGGATATTGCTAAAGAAAAGGAATGCATTCTTTCTAATATCTTCCTCCCTATCAAACCTACTACCATTGTAATCAATCGGAGAAATTCTATTAGCTTCCCTGTGCTTAAGAGATGTCATATGAAAATACTCGGTATTCATGTCTCCAGCCGAGAACCACAGGGCTCTTGATCTTTGTTTCAAAAATTCTTCTTCCTTTGAGATTAAATCATGCATCTTACTAAGCACCTCATTTTTCTTTGATTTATAGTCAGCTATATATCCTTCCAGCTAGATTTTCTCCTCAATGCTCTTTATTTCCATTTATAATTCTGACTTCATACTAAAAATATTCACAAAGCTTTCCTTGTTCCATTTTCTAACTTTTTTATTCACCTCCCTCAATCTTTTGGCCACCCTAAACATAGTAGTACCAGAAACTATAATATTACACCATTTACTCACTTCCTCAAAGATCTTAGGTTGAGACAACCACATTCATTCAAATTTGAATGGAAAGTTCCTTTTTGCCTAGATGGGGTCCACCACAAAGCTTATAGGGAAGTGATCCAAGCCAATTCTTGAGAGAGCTTTTAAGGCACATAAATAGGATAAGAACCATTGATTAGAGATTAAGGCTCTATCCACCCTGACTTGAATCAACTCATTACCTAGTCTCCTATTTGACTAAGTGTAGGAAACTCCTTTAAGATCAATATTCGTAAGCGTCTGAGAAGTAATGAAATCCTAAAGGTCCATTTTTCTTTCCAGATTCACCTAAGAACCTCCAAATTTTTCATGGTCCTTAAGTGGATTATTATAGTCTCCCATTACAATCCAATTTTCATTACTGAACTTTCTATGAAAAGCCATAAGATCTTGCCAAAAAATATTTCTTGTGCCTCTACCATTAGGAGCATAGATGTTGGATTGGATCCAATAAAAAATATCTCTTATATGGAAAAATTTAGTAGCTATATGATGAGAACTTTCAAAAATCGGTTCCCCTTTAATGAGATTAAGGTTCCAAAAAGTAACAATTCCCCCTGATGCTCCCTCGGAGCTATTGCCATGCACCCCGCCAAACTTAAACATTTTTCTCTTTCCTATTTCTCTTTTGACATTTTAGACTCTTGAATGAATAAAATATTTGGTCTATGATTCCTAGCTAAATTATAGAAAATATCCTTCTTATGGAGGCTATTCAATCCCCTTATATTCGAAGACATAATTTTCATTATTTACCTAGGGAGTGGATCTTACAAATCTCTAGTATGTTTTTCTGTAAATCATCCACAATATCCTAAAAGCTATTCTGCTCCCTAGACCATTTTATGGGTTTTCTTCCTTGGCTTCCCTTTGAGGCGCTCCATAATCTACCTTGGATCTTGACCTTGTTGATACTCCTCTTAGGGTTTCCTGTTGTTTGTTCCTTGCTGGTCTAAGAATGATCCTCCTCCTTGTTGGGAAAATGGTGTCTCAACCTTGCATTTATGTGAGGTTACTATTTATAGTAAGTATTATTTGGGCACTAAATGGTGTGAAATTCTCCCCAAAGCTTCTGATTGGCTAGATAAGAATTCCGATAAAGTTACGTCACAAGATCACAACTAGTTTTGAAGATATTAAATTTTCCATTTTGGAGGGGTCCAATGAAAGGTTTAAATTTTATTTTGAGGACTTTAGAGACCCCAAAAAGCCCTTAAAAGTGGGCATAAATGACATAGCAGTTTAAGAGGCAATAGAGCACTTCACGATGTTTCTGATACTTGAAACAATTCGTCAATTGGACACACGGTTCACAAGTTATGGCCTTCGAAAGTTTGTACTGCTGAAATAGGAAATAGAATTTGTATCAAACACATAAATGAGCTGTAAAAGGGAGGGACACATGTTGATGTGTGTTTTAACATGTAATAGGGAATCTAGAAGGGAGATAAGGTCAGCTACACCTTATTGGGTGATTTTAGCTCATGGTTTTGTAATACCATTTGATAGTTTCTTGTATTGTATCTCCTATATATGAGGTGCATGAGATAGAGGTTGTGTGTAAGAGTCGTATGGAGATTGAGTTACCTTTGAATCTCTGATTAGTGGTACTCCTGCGAAGAGCTTTCTCTACAAGTATATTGTAATCTATTTTTTATTGTGAAATAATATATTGGATGGCTTTTGGAGTGTGGGGTTTTTCTCTAGAAAGGGTTTTCCCCACATAAATCATTGTTTTATGGTTTGAATGTTATTATATCTATTTCTTTTTTTTGTAACTGTTGTGAACATATGTAAAAAAAATTTGCATTACTCTTCTCTCAAGGTTAGTGTTGGAATTTGTTCTGCTACTTAACTTCCTTACAAGTGGTATTGGAGCTTGATCACCTTTGGTTTCAGTTGTGGGTTGTTTTGTGTTTTGAACTAATCTAGTTTTGAGTGGGAGCTTGTGTAGAAGATACTTTTTGATCTTGTTGCATAATTTTCAGATGGCAAGTTTGGCAGGGAAAATAGAGGTGGAGAAATTTAATGGAATGAATTTTGAGATGTGGAAGCTAAATATGGGAGATCTTCTAATAAATCAAGATCTATGGGATGTTGTTGATGCGAATGTCCAAAGGCCCTTTGATCCTACTACGGTGGCTCAATATGATGTTATGGACCAAAAAGCCAAGAGTCTAATTAGACTGTGCCTAGAAGACTCTATTCTGATAAATGTCCACAAAGAAAACACTGCAAAGAAACTATGGGATAAGCCTAGTGAATTTTATGAAGCGAAATCTTTATTAAATCAGATTTTATTGAGAAAGAAATTGTATTCCTTGAAGATGGAAGAGGGTGGATGAGTTGTAGACCACCTGGAAGCATTCAATATGTTGGTGGCTCAAATAGTATCTATCGGTGTTAATATGAATGAAGAGGAGAAATACCATATCTATCTTTGTTCTTTGCCTGATATGTGGGATTCTCTTGTTATGGCTATCGGTAGTACTTTTTTTATTTTGATGTCTAAAGATGTGTTGGGTGCCCTACTTGTTGAATAGATGCAAAGGAAGGTATCCCATAGTTTGAAGGAAGCCCTAATTGTTCATGGAAGACCTAAGGAGAAAGGCAAGAAGAATGAGAAGCGTGATAAGTCCAAATCAAAAGGAAGATTGAAATCTCCTGGAAAGTCCAAAGTCATTTGCTCGAATTGCTGTAAACCAGGCCACATCTGTAAGGACTACAAAGAAGAAAAGAAGAAGAAAAAGAAGAAGATTGATTTTGATTTTGATTCTGAGAAGGAAGATGGTGATGCATTCATTGCGGCTTTGGTGACTCATGCAGGTAATGACATCTGGTTAAATGATTCAGGTGCATCTTTCATATGACTACCAATAGAGATTGGTTTTCTAAATATGAAGAATTTAATGGAGGTAAGGTGTACTTGGGTAATGATTCACATTTAGACATTGTTGGTCAAGGTAAAGTTAGAAACAGGTTTTCTGCTGGTAGAATAAAAAGGATTAATGGTGTGTTGCATATCCCTATTTTTAATGAAATCTGTTATCTGTGAGAAAACTGATAGATGTGGGTGTGTAGGTAATCTTTTCTGAAGCAGGATGCAAGATGATTAAGGGTGCTATGGTAATTTCTAGAGGTGTCGGGTTTGACACTTTGTATAAGCTAGTTGCATACACTTTTCAGTGTAATAGCACTTATGTAAAAAGTAAATCTATGGAAGATTTGAGGGTTTCACCTTCAGTAGATGGAAATGGATTTTGGATACCTAAGGGTGCTCTTTCTTTTGAAGAAAAGTTACCTACAGAGAAGAATATGTTATGGCACCAGAGGCTTGGCCACATTGGAGAAAAGGGTCTAAGGACCTTGAAAAATAAAAATTGCAGAGATACAGGGGACCCCAATATCCACATTCAAGTTGATTTCCTTGAATGGAATAAATTATTCTTGGCTATGGATATCTTCCAAGGCCATTACTCCCTGCTTAGTATCACTTGAGATAGGGATGGGAATGTTGGAGACTAGCTCCTAGTTTTCCATGACTGCCTGGTTCTTTGGAACATTCTCATTCTCTAGGGCCTCCATGGACTTGACAATACTAATACTATCTTTTTCCCCATTCAAAAGGACTACATTACCAGTCACTTCCCCTTTATTCATCATTTTCCAGGTTTTCTTGGGCTTAGATTGGGGAATCTCTTTATCCTTCCTGACATTCAATGGGCATCTCTTAGCCCAGTGCCCCATTTTCCTGCATTTGAAGCATTGAAAAGGGATTGATTCAAACTCTATAGCTTGAATCCAAGTGCCCAACTTATATTACATTTCAATAGGAGACGATAAATCTACATTCTAGAACACACCCACATAGATTCTAGCAAATACCAACCTCCTCCTAGAAGTCATCATGGGGTCTATAGAAATAAGTTCTCCAAAAGAGTTGGCCAGGCCACTAAAGAAATCTTCATTCTTGTTTTCCATTGGGAGGCCAGGAAGTCTAACCCAAACTGGGACATTTTAAAAAATGGAGTCCGAAAAATCTAGATTAGTAGTCCATTTCTTAAGAGCCAAGGAGGACGTGTCATTAACCCATGGGCCTCCACTTCTAACAACCTGAATATTTTCCTTACAAGAAAACTCGAGGCAAAATAGCCCTTAGAAAGAGCTAAGACAAGAACCTGGCCATTTGTTCTCCATTTCCTTTTAACAAAATCCCTAACCACTTCTATATTAGGTCCATGGCCCATAAATTTGCCAACCAATGTCCAATCCATAAGAGAAATGTTATGATCGATAACCATGTTAGGAACCGAGATGGAAAACTTACCCTTCGTCGGATCAGAAATATTGTTGACTGGTGGGAACACTGATTTTTCACTTGGTTTCACTCCGAATAGTGGCATCCAATGTTTTTGTTTGGAAACAACATCTCCTTTGGCCCCCCACCACATTTTGGATTTCTTATTGGCTTCATGTCCTTTAGAAGGTTTCACACGAGCTTCACTATTATTGGGAATAGGGGAAACCACATGAGCTGGAATTTCCTTTTCATTTCCCCGATGAGAGTTGCCATTGATCGAAATACCCTTCCCTCGGGTCCACCTGAATATTTTCTCCCGAGTCCGGTTCTTTTGTCTCCTCCTTCCCTAGCTTATCACTTGGTCCTTGCAGGGAATTTGCCTGCAATTCCTCAAATCCTACACCGCCACTGCCATTCTCATTGTTCAAATTTTCAAAAATCTTGTTCTCCTACCTAAACGCCTACTTCTCTTGCTCCATGTATGCAATTTTTGAGTTGTTCTCATGAAGGCTTTAGACTTGGGTATTATGGTGTCAAAGAGATTCAGAGGAAGGTTAACTTGAAATTGAAATATGAAGAATTAAATTTTGATGTTTTAATTTTTTTTCATAAATAATTTAATAAATAATGGTAATTTTAAAGATTTTAACAGTATTATTGTTTTTGAAAAGAAATGAAAATATTTGTCTTTTCATTATTCATACCACATATTTATATACATAAAAAGAATCTAAAAAATTTAGAAAACAATGTTAAATTAGTAATATATGCAAAACTTAAATTTACTAAGTTTATAAATTCATAAAAAAAATCTTGATTATAATTAAAATAAAAACTATTCTAAAAATTTATATTAATATATTTTCAAATTAAAAATAATTATATCCTATCATTTCAATTATCACAAGTTCCTATTTAAGACAATCTTATTAAAAAAAATACAAAAATAAAATAAATTTATATTTTTATAATAAATATTTTAAAATAATATTTAAGACAATCTTACTTCAAAATCCTATTTCAATTCTCCTTTATAAACCCAATCTAGATAATAAATATGATTATATAAACTTATCCAGAACTATAAACTAAATGTAAATTCAAAATTAGATTTACTATTTCAATTAAGAAAATATCAAATTTAATTAATTAAAAGAAAAATAAAAATAATGAATAACTGAAAGAGAAAATAGAAAGATAAGTTAAAAATACTACTTTAATTCTCTTTTATAAACCCAATCGTCTTAATAAATAAAATTAAATAAACATATACATAAACTCCAAATTTTAATCTACTATTCCAATTCAAAATTAATAGATTAAAATAATATTAGCTATTTTAATTTAAAAACATCAAATTTAATTTAACTTTAAATTAAAACTTCATTATTATAAAATTATAAAAGAAATAATTTTTTTTAAATCCATATTATTAATTAAAAAATCTTTTCATTCTCCAAATTGAATAAAATCAGAATACAAGAACAGGGGAAACAATCATAAATAATTTTCACAATACTAACTACTAATTACAAGAACAAGGGAAACAACCATAAATAAAAACCATTGGCAATATTGAAAGAGACTGACCTCCAATTCTGCACAACACCACCAACTTGAAAAAAGTAAGTAGAGTTTGCCTAAAATTATTAGGAAGCCTTCAAAGAATGATTATTATTTTAATTCAGATAATCCAAAACCAATCCTTCTCCACCAATCTATGTAAAATAACTATTAATAAATTTAAATTCTACATTTGTTCCTTCTAGACTAAACCTGCTTCTATATATATATCATCATTCGAAAGTATAGATATATTCTTATTGTGTTTTTAAACTTCTATCATCATCTGAGAGTAATTTGTATAACGAAAATTTTTAAACAAAGAAAACATAAATATACAAATTCTTCTAAGACAAAGGAGGGTAAAAGAGAAAGCAGCTTCATTATGTTTTGATCATATTTTATAGAAAAACTACTTTACAAATGAAGTATTTTTAGTATATTCAACTAAAGAAATAAAATGGAAACAAGGAATCTATGTGACCTATGTGAAACAAATTATGGCATAGTGCTGCCAAGTAGACCAAATCCCAAACTACGTGACCTTTCTAATCTGCCTTTCCAAACACATCCCCACTGTCCCAAGTAAATCCAAGCTCAACAATATAGAAGAGTCGTAGCTAGAGATTAATTTATGAGAGCATGGGTGCTATCACACTCTTGCAACAAAATGACTTTAGGAGAGTAATCTTGTCAGGTGGGTGAGCAGACGTGCAACAAACATAGAGCAACATGCAAATTAAATAAACAAATTATTCTATTATATAAGAGGTGAAACTGAAAGCATCAACGGTAACAATGTTTTTTTAATACATTTCCTCACTGCCATTGATCCATATGCTCCACTCCACATAAGCTGGATGAAACATAACAGTCATGGATTATCCTCCAGAATTGTTGGCACATGCTGCACTCCACTGAACTTGGATGAACCTGGAAAAATAAACACAGTAACACATTTTCTTTCAAAAATTTATTACCAAATTACAAACTAACCAATTCAAATTGAAAATTGAAAAATAATTTTAAATCAATTATTCTGAAACAAGCAATTGAAAATAAAAGTTGGTCAATCAAGGTTCACAAAAGTTCCACAAAAAATAACTTCAACAATAACTTCAACAAATAAGCAATCGATCCATTTTGAGTTAATTTCAAAATAATTTACATTGTATTATAATTGTTCTTACCAATCTCTCTAATCTTTCCAATTCCATCCATTCTAACTGAAAATTTCAAAAAAGAAATTCCACTAGTTGATGTTACAAGATTGGGTAGAAAAAGTTTGTTTGTTTTTTTGATAAAAGTAGATAGAACCACTGAACTATATTAAATTTTAAAAGTTTTTTACAGTGTCTAGTTCAAAAAGCACTGAAGGGAAAGAACCAGTAAGAAAACCCTTCAGTATTGCTTAAGTAACACAAGCCTATTCTACCCAATACCAAATGCCCATTGGCATAGTACATCAAAAAACCCATCCCAATAACATAAGCCGCATTAGATATAAAGGAAGCTGCCAACAGAAGCATATAGAAGGAAGATTAAAGTATGATCACCGAAGGATGCATATCCATTGCTAACAAAAAACACCAGTCTGAACCACCCCTGTCTATGAAACACAATTCTCCAAACCACTGGTTAGAATAATACCACATAGTAGAAATGGAACCATAATCAGAGACCCTGTCAAAATAAACATTGTGATCAAGCATAGCAAAACCCACACCAAAGAAAAACCACACCAAATAAGGAGGTTGGTGAAGACTACAAACTATGCCCTTCTTTACTTCAAATATTCCAAAATCGAGGAAGGGATCTCATCCACACTTACCTCCCGCATATTAGCTTCACTCTCAATGGCTAAGTTAGCCAAGAAATCTGCAATCTTATTCACTTCCCTATAACAGTGGGAAATCAAAAAGGAATCAAAAAAATCTAATTTTTGCAAAATATGATCAAGTATATATTGTAATTGCCAACAATTCGACTTCTTTTTCATGACACTTTGAATAATAACCATAGAATCACCCTCAATTATCAAGTCCTTAATTCCCAAAGATATAGCCATATCCAAACCAAAGGACAAAGCAAAGAATTCTGCACAATTGTTAGACTTGAAACCAATCGCATGACAACGAGCCTGAATAAATCTTATCTTATGATCATAAATTACCATACCTGCCCCTGCCAGGCCAGGGTTCCCATGAGAAGCACCATCAAAATTCAATTTAAAGTGCCCTTGCGGAGGAGGTTTCCAGCAAGCAAAATTTCTCTTACTTATAGCATTAGTCTTATTTAAAATAGATCCATGAGAAGGTAAGACTGATAACATTCTCCAAACTCGAGTTACCCTACCATCCCAATGAGAAAAAGAGGTAAGGGTTTCCAAATTCTTATAGATAAAAGACAAAGAAACTTCAGAGATGGAAGATTCAATCCTCAATAAAACCTCAGCAAAGGAAGAACTTGTTTGTTTAAAAATCATATTATTGCGCTCTAACCAAATAGTTCAAATCACAATAGATGGAGAAATAATCCAAAGACATGCATAGAAAGATGAGGCAAACAGGAGAGGCCAGGCTCTAAAGTGGGAAAGGAGATCCTTACCAATAACAAATGATAGATTAATCTTTTCAAACAACCACTACCAGCAAGCATAGGCAAAATCACAGTGAAGAAACAAGTGTGCAGAGGATTCTAAATTTTTATTACAAAAGACACAAGAAAATACTGCAGTAATACCCAACCTGTCCAACCTCATTTCTGTAAGGACCCTATCCTGCACTGCTAACCAAGCAAAAGCACCAGTCTTTGGGAGGCAAGACATATGCCAAAACAGCTTGTATGGCCAAGTAGATAAATCTTTAGCAACCAAGAGAGA
This sequence comes from Cryptomeria japonica, assembly GCF_030272615.1. Lineage (NCBI taxonomy): Eukaryota > Viridiplantae > Streptophyta > Pinopsida > Cupressales > Cupressaceae > Cryptomeria > Cryptomeria japonica. The sequence continues at coordinate 598,855,310 of NC_081412.1, read as the reverse complement.
ATTATAGTCATCCTTAACTGTGTACTTACCAGAGATATTCTTTGTCCAGATAAGCTCATCATCGGCATCAAAAATAATTATTACTCTCTCCCCCAATAGCTTTTCATATTCCAATTTCACATTTTGATCAATATCTAAAAAAACTCAATTGATTTCCATTTTGCCACCTTAAGATTCTCACTATACTCAATTTCAAAATAATCAGCCACAAAGACACCCCAAAGGGAAGAAAGAGTGGATATTAAAGGAGACCAATCCCTCGAGTTCACCAAAGGGGGATGTCCATTCCAAACTTCCTCCCAAAACCTGACCTTTCTACCATTATGAATAATCCATGAGAGATGAGGCAAAATCACTGATCTACATTTACATAGAAAATTCCAAATAGCTGAACCAGATGGTAAATTAGAAACTTAAAACACATACTCTCTTGGTCTGTTATTTAAATATTTAGCAAACATAACTTGTGCCCAAAAGGAGAATGGTCTCTCATACAATTTTCAAACCAACTTAGCACCTAAGGCTAAATTTTGACTTTCCAGACTCCTAATGCCTGTGCCCCCAAGGTTTTTAGGCAAACAAACTTTATCCCATGCTACCAAAGGGAGTTTCTTCTTACGTTCTTTATTATTACTCCAAAGGAAGGACCTAAGAGTATCTTGCAAACTAACAAGAACCACTTTCGGAGACTGCAAAACAGACATGAGATAAATAGGAACAGCATTTAGGACAGACCTAATAAGAACAATCTTACCAGCCAAAGATAACCATCTATGATTCCAGGATAGGATCCTTCTAGAGATAACTGAAATGATCTTATCCCAAAACTCAACTCTATCCTTCTTAATGAAGAAAGGTATACCAAGATAAGAACAAGGAAGATTTCCAGATGCAAATCTCCAAAAAATCTTCAATCTATCATGAACCAATTGTGAAGCATGAAGGAAAAAAATCTTTGACTTATCAACATTGACTCTCTGACCAAAAAATGATGCATAATTCTGTATTATCCCCTTTATCACTCTTGCCTCACCCAAAGAGGCCTGGCCAAATAACAAGATATCATCTGCAAATAAGCAATGCGAAATGCTTTGTGGAACATTATGTGTCCTAATTCCCTTCCAAAGCCCTCCCAGCTTAGCGGCTCTTATAACCCAACTGAACGTTTCAGCTAGAAGAATGAACAAGAAAGGAGATAGGGGATCCCCCTGCCTCAAACCCCTAGAAGAGGAGAAAAAACCACAAGGGGAGCCATTAATTAGAATCAAGAACCTTGCAGAAGAAATACAAGCACGAATCCATTTGACCCATGCCTTGGAAAAGCCCAATTTAAGTAGAACAACACACAACGCCTCCCATTCTACTCTATCATATGATTTCATCATATCTAATTTGAGGATCATGGCCGGGATTCTCTGAGTAGAAATAGAATGCAGAAACTCATGCGCCACTATAGCTCCCTCTGCTATCTCCCTTCCTGGAACAAAGCCACCTTGTTCTAAAGAAATGATCCTAGGCAGAATTTTAGCCAACCTTAAAGAAATAGCCTTGGTAAAAATCTTGTACAAAGTATTACATAAAGCAATAGGGCAAAAATCAGCAAATGTCTTGGTAACCTCTTTTTTAGGAATAATTGCAATCATTGTAGTATTAAGCTCTTTCAAAACAGACCTATTCCTTCTAGCTTCCTCAAGAGCCAATAAAACATCATTCCCCACAAAATCCCATCATTTCTGAAAAAATAAAGGAGTAAATCCATCCAGTCTCAGAGCCTTATCAGGGTTCATTGCAAAAACAACATTCTTAACTTCATCCAAAGAAAAAGGAGACATCAACATTTTATTATCTTCCAAAGATACCAAAGAAGGAATATTAGAAGAAATGTTATTATGAAGATCTCCATGCTCCAAAGACAATAGTGACTTAAAAAACCTAACTGCCTCTGAAGCAATATCCTCTTGTTCTGTTAAAAGTCTGCCATTTGGACACTCAGTACAGGATATCCTATTTCTACTTCTCTTAATTTTTGTTGAAGAGTGAATTTTTTTTTTATTTCTATCACCATCTGAAAGCCAGATCTCCCTCGATTTCTGTCTCCAATAGATTTCTTCTCTGGACAAAACTTCTTCAAGCTCTGCTTTTAGCAATTTTAGTTCATCAAAAACAAGAGGCACCATACCATGTTGAATCACATATGAATTAAGACATTCAATCATATCTTGAATCCTCTGTTTTTCCTAAAAGATGTTCTTAAAATGCAATATATTTCATTCTCTAATATTAAATTTCAAAAATCTCAACTTCTTAGCAATCTCAAACATTCGAGAACCAGAGCAAAAAGGAGCAGAACTCCACCATTTTTTGAGCAAAGGCAAAAAGGAAGAATCTCTAAACCACATAGTTTCAAATTTAAAAGGTGACTTAAAAGGAGCTTTATCTTCTAGAATTGATAGAGAAATTGGAAAATGATTTGACCCCGAAACTGGAAGAATAGAGGAAAAAAATTCGAACTCTGAATCAATCCAAACATCTGATAACAAAAACCGGTCTAACCTTTCCGCAATCTGAGAAAAATCTCTTCACATATTTGTCCATGTGAAAATCTCATTCTAAAACTGACAATCAAAGAGACGCATGTCCTTAATGAACATCCCAAAGTCTTCCATAATTTTTTTATTAGGAAGAATACCTCCTTTCTTTTCTCCCAAGTCAGTGATAGCACTAAAATCCCCCCCAAATATTTTAAAGGTACCATGCCTTAAAGGGGAGAAAATCCTCTTAAGTTCTCCCCATAATTTAGTCTTCCTTTGAATACCAGAAGGAGTATAAATATTAAAAAGCCAAAACTTAACCTTTGAAAGCTTGCTTTTAACTAAGGCCAACATCCAGTTTACAGTAGAAGCAATTAGCTCAACCTCAATGTTATAGTTATTCCAAATCAATGCCAAACCCCCTGACGCACCACAAGCTAGAGAGGAGAGGAATTCCCACTTTCTCCAAGAAGAAAAAACCAAATCAGCAGACTCCTTTGCCAATTTTGTCTCTTGCAACATGAAAATATCACACTTAACTAAGTCCATCTAGGACTTAATTAAGCATCTCTTGTTAGGGGCATTTAAGCCCCTAACATTCCAAGATATAATTCTCATTTCTCTCGAGGGGAGACCGAGGCTCCCCTCTTTCCTTTAGACGGAGAAGACTTTCCTTCTCCAAAACTTCTATTTATCAAAAAGAAAAAAAAATGGAATTATACATAAAGAAATTTTACAGTTCACTACATCTGATAAACAAAAGATTTGAACAATTGAACCATTCAATATTATAGAATAACCCTAAAAACCTTGCATCTAAACTCTCAATACATAATAAAATATAAAAACTAAAATTTTAAAAATAACACATTCTTAAAAATAATGCTCTAACTAAATATCAAATAGATTTAAGGTTATAATTATTGAATTAATACACCTCAAATGATAAAAAGTTATCCTATTCTTTTTTTGAAATACTTTTCAAACGGTTGAACCTTTTAATATTAAAGGAAAGAACCCTAAAACCGTTCCCCAATCTCCGAGCACAAAAAATAACATACCTCTATTCATAATCTTCCTTACACTTGTTATAGGGTTGTTGCCTCTGTTCATAGTTAGAAACCACACTTTGGTGACAAAGCAGCTCTCCCTTATAATTCAGCAACCAAGTTGAAAACCACACTTTCAATTTGTTCAAGGAATTGCAGTGGATAATCTTGATGAATTCAGATCTTGGGCAATTTGATGTGATTAAAGAGCACCCATCCAGGCATTAAATATATTGTTTGGGTTTAGTGGGAGCGTGGTAGGATAAAATGATCGAATCCATCCAGAAGAACGCTTGTGTAGGTTGTTTGGCAATTGCTTTATAGGTATTAATTTTATTGAAAATCACCATCAATCTTCATAGCTCCCCCAAGTTATTCACACTCAACCATGTGTATACAAAAATCTAGGAAGAAAAACAAGACCAAAGAGAGAACCTAAAAATCAAACCATATCCTTGTCCCACACTAACATGTATCTTAAAGATCTCCTTCACCATTCCCATGCTACAAGGATATCAACATCTAACATTCAATCAAATGAAACATAGCAGTAATAGATGTAAAATTCTCATTCCAAAGGTAGATTAAACAAACCATTCATTCTCACAACAATAGCTTGAGATCAACAATAATAAGAATAATGTAAATCCTTAAAACCATGCATCATCTTCTCAACAAGTCCTTAGAACTTCTATATTCAAGACATATTCACATGAGAAAACAAGATTCAAAATAAAGAATCCATCTGATAACTAGGTGGGCAATACCTCTTAGATCATTCACCTATCAAGTAGACCAAGAGTGTGAAACAATATTGTCAAGTGCTCACAACACCAAGCAATAAGACTTATAATAAATGACAATCTTCTCTTTAGGTCCATAATAGATTCACATCCATAACTAGGTGTAGACTCCTAGGTATTTCTACCTAAATCCTCACGAAAGAGTCACCATCTCATCACACGATCCAAAAATCATGAGATATCATAGCTTCACCCAAGTCTCTCTAGTCTCCATGAGTATAAACCAATTAATCCATGCTAACTTCAAAAGTTATCCTACAAAATCATGAAGCTCCAAGAAAATGATTAATACTCAAAACCAAAGAGAACCAACATCATTACCAAAGCTCATACTGAATCATGTAACCAAGCTCTTTAGCAATCATGACAACTATCTCCTAACTAAAGATCCTCCATGGCCCCAACATGGTCAAAGAACTCGACCAAGAGCTCTCAAAAGGAAGAGTCAAACCATGATCTCTAAACCAAGAAGATACAACTACACATGTTTGTCAATAGAATCAAAGTCGATGTCAAAATCTCATTGCTATATGAAGGTAGAACTCGAGAGCTCCACATGACACCAACACTCCTTGCAAAAGATCATCCATCTTATAATAAAATTGATGTAGGAAAGTCTAGGGTTTAGGAGCAATATTGCATCACCCAAAGAGAAATGTTGTATTTTTCCTTTTGTTTTGTGTTTTTTTCAAAGTGTTCTTGGAGCCCATTATGATAGTTGCATTATATAAGACACATAGAAGCTAAAAATAGTAAAAAATAATCACGCACTATTTTTAGGACTTTTTCTCATTTGGGGTCATATGGACATGAAAACTAGTTTCAAGGAGCAAAAAATTAAAAAAAAGATGATTGGTGTTAGAACCATCTCAATATCTTGTATGGTTCGAAAGATATCAAGGTTTTTGTCTCAAGAAATTTCTCCATTGAAGCCTAAAACTCCAAATTGAAGACCTTACAAGCCCCAAAAAGGTTTGAAACCCCCAAAAAAGATCTTTGATGTATTTGGCATCATATATCTCTTTGCAAACTTCCAAACAATATGCTATAATAGTGAATCAGATGCCCAAGTCAAAAGTTATGGCTCTTGGAAGTTGTGCCACCATAAATCAAGTTTCAATGAAATTCTACTTGGGTGGGAAAAATGAACCAATGGACTACTAAGTTGCAAAAATAAGAAAAGTTGCATTTTCTAGAACTTTCTAATGTGGTTATAGGTTCTATATAAATTGGTGAACAAGGGTTAGAGAGGATAGATCTCATAGTATAGGCTGTGGTTCTAGCTTGTAGATTTATGTAATAAGAAATCCCATGGGGTAGAAACATGTTATTTTATGAATGTTGTAATTGATTCCCTTGAGATAATATAATACATGTGTTTATTTCTTGCATTTTTTTGTTATTTCTCTATTGTTGTTGTATGTTTGGTTTTTTTAGGGGAGTTTGCACCAAGACTGTAGTTGTGGTTATGTGAGAGAAATAAGAAAATGCCTTCACAAAGGAACCATGGTGGAAGAAATGTTAGTGCAACAAAAGAGGGTTTTATAGCCCTCCAAAGACAAGTTTAAGCACCGCAAGAGAAGTTGCATAGAGGAGTTGATATTAGAGAAAGAGATGAAAAAGTGGATGAAGAAGAAGACCGGTACGAAGAAGAACAAGATGTAGTTAGAGACCCTAATGAGGCTAGGTTTTTTAGGGCCATTTCAAATATTGGTAAAAGGCCAAATATTGAAGTTTTAACATTTTCCTAGAAATCATATTCTAGAAGAGATGATCGATCGGATCAATGATATAGAAGAATATTTTGAATATGAAGAAGTTGGCGATCTTGAAATGATCAAGTTTTCAAAGACCAAATTGAAGGGTCATGCAAGTATTCAGTGGAAAGAAATTCACTTAGAGAGAAATAGAAGAGGAAAAGAGAAAATAACAAGATGGGATCGAATGGTGGACAAACTAAAGAGACAATTCATTCCTATTGACTATGAGCTTTATTTGTTAAAAAAGATGCAAGGGTTGAAGAAAGAAGGAAATTTTGTCAAATAGTATACAAAAGAGTTATATAAAGTCTTGATTAGAACAAGACATTCAGAGGCCAACAAGGAGAAATGTTCTCATTACATAAATGGATTGAAGTCAAGTATTCAATAAGAGTTGATTTTGGTAAGGATGTCCACCATTCAAGGTGCATATAAATTTTATATGAAGGTAGAAGAGGATCTAAAGAGGAGATTTGACAACAAGCAAAATGGAAGAGATTATGGTAGAAAGACTGGTGGATGGTCTTATGGAGGCCAAAATAAAGACTAGAAGAAGAATGATTACTCTAGTAGCAGTTAGAATCAGAGGGAAAATAATTCCTACCATCCTCAAAATAATGGAGATCAAAGAGGAAGAGGAAGAGGAAGAGGATCAAGAAGAGGAGCCTTTTGTGGAACATGTTTTCAGTGTGGAGAAGGTCATAGAGCTTATGAGTATCCCCAACATCAAGGGAGGACAAATAGAAGACTTGAGAGTAATGCACGAGTTGCCCATGTAGATGAAGATGTTGGCAATATTACATTATAACAGACAATGAAAGATTGTTGACATTTCAATAAGGATATTGAGAAGGTTGTTGATGATTATGGACATAACTGATTAAAGATGTTTTACTATCTTGATATTATTATTTTGTCATTGATGTCAAGAAATTGATTTTCTAATTTAGTATGATGTTGCCATATCTTGAGAAGTATGATATGAAGATTATAAAGAAGTCGGTAAAGACACAGGAAAGAATATGATGAATAAGGGGATAAGTTATTCAATGGGCAACTCTACCGAGTCAGACAATGATGAGATCTTGATGTTTTAGATTGTTTTAACATCATACATATGTTGTAAAATGTAAAGGTTAATACTACACTATGGTATCAAGAAAAGAACCTAGTCGGTAAACCCTAAGGAACGTAGTCGGTAAACCCTAAGGTTATCATTGTCAGTTAATGAAGACAGAATGTCTACCGAGTGAAGTTTAGTATTCACCGAGTTGTAACCGAGCTATAACAGAATGCATTAAATGTTTACATTTGATATTTAATGAAAGAAGCTGATGAGCTGGAGCGGATAAATGATTGGTAAGCCGTGGAAGAAGTTTGTTAACAAATATAAGGCAATGGAAATTCGGCATGAAGATCTACACCTTAGATTGAACTGCATTACCCTAACATAAGTTCCAAGGTGAATGTGCAAGTTCCAAGGCAGGGTAAAACATTTTCAGATCGAAAGATACAATGAACCTGGACAAGATTGAAGATCTAATGGCCATGATTGATCATGGATAATGTGATCAATGAGATTAAGTGGTTACCTAATTGTTTATAAATAAGAAACTGTTGTTAAACAATGTATGCAGGCAAATGTATGCATGGGGATGCTACATAGTGATTACCGAGCACAGAAGCTTGAAGACCTGTTAGTATAACAGAGTATTGATGCCCAGTAGATAGACAAGATTAGTTCTATGTCTAGATTGTATTGACCAGATAGGAATCTTCTTTAGCATTTTAGATGTGAAGTTGCAAATAGATTTTCATTACTGTTATTTTGTGAAAGTGACAGGAAATCTCTTAACCGAGTGGACTTAACAGTCTTAGATGTAAATCCTCTAACAAGGTGGCATTCTGATTAGGTGTTTGAAATCCTTTGACAAGGTCACTTCTAACAAAGTGAAGGTCCTAACAAATCTGAGGGAAATCCCTTAACCGGGTCCCATCTAGCAATGTGTTTGTAATCTTTAACAAGATTTCCTTTTAACCGAGCATATTCTAGAAAAGTATATTTCTTAGTGGGTCTAAAATCCCACAGTGGTTTTTCCCTATTTGGGTTTCCACGTTAAATCTGGTGTTATGAGGTTTATATTGTTCATATGCTTTTGAGTTTGCATGTTTGACAGTTTTTTGGTTATATGACTGATATAAATGTTACCGAGGTTGAATCTGATGTTTTTATGGATGATTAAGTTTGTATGATTCACCCCCCCCCCTCTCATCTTGTTGGCTATTGGATATGTACTTATATTAAGTATCAGAACTATCAGAAGATATCGAGTCTCCATATTTTAAAGATCTAGAGAGGGGAGAGGTTCTTGTTACTAGAAGAGCCTTACTGAATGATGAGAAGGATCCAACCCAAAGAAAGGATATATTTCACGCTAGATGTAAGTGTAATGAAAAAGTTTGTAATGTCATTATAGTTGGTGGTAGTATTGATAACCTTGTTTTAGAGGAAATGGTCAATAATTTGAAGCTAGAGAGAAGGCACCTGAATCCCTATCAGGTTGCATATAACAAGAGATTGTTATTGTGTTTCACATTTAAAATGTTGCATGGAAAGGATGAAAGGCATGTACACCAGAACCCATGCGGTAACCTCCAAAACCCACATATGTCCATTTTTGCCACCAACCTATTTTCAATAATAGTTTCAGACCTATAAATCTCATCTCATCAATGAGTATATATCTTATGTCCTTCAACTTTTCTTGGAACATTGTTAGTGCTTGGCCATGTAGTGGTTGCATTTCTTTGATGGGGATTCGTAGTGTTGAATGAATTGTTGTCGCATGAATGTTAAATGCACCAGTTCGGGTAGGAGCTAGTATGAGTTGGGTATTTTTGTTGTGGGGAATTTTCTTGTAGCATATTTTTTATACAATTGATCATGTATGATTTTCCTGTACCTATAGTTCCTTGTATGATCATGTGTAATAGTTTATTTAACACATTGGTGTTATGGCCTTACACATTTGATGAATCTATCAGCTTATATTAATCCTTTAATATCTTTATTAAGTCACATATGCATTATCCGGTTGAATGATTAAACATAAATTATTGAGTTTGACTAATCAGATTTGTTTCAAAGGGGCCGACTTTTGGTTAAAGTTTGCCACCCCTCATTTGAAGGCATGTGATGCTTCATGAAGGTCATGCCTCCTTGATGACAGCCGACTCTTGGATATCTCCTTTCGACGGATATATATGGACGTGGTCTTCCCTCTTTGGAACAAAGATAAGACAGCAAGGTCGATCATAATCAGGCAGATCAAATTCATGTACAAGCATATCAATTGATGGTGAGAAATTTATGTAGCGTGTTCAGGGGTGATGATAAGAGCTTATCGTCTATGGTTGGGAAGGAAACATATCTAATGTTTTCCTATGGTTAATGAGAACTACCTTAAAATCAATATTATCAAGAGTGCTTTCTTTTGTTCTGTTGATAGTGTATCGGTGGGTGTATACTTTCTTGTTGGTACATGTTCGTTCTTGGGTGGTTGTTTTCTTTATATTTGTGAATTGTGATGCAGTATCGTGCAATTCATGTGGTATTTTAGTTTCACCCCAATTATAGTTGGTGTCAAATTTACGTCGACCTAGTAATTCAAGTTCGTCCACATTGTTGTTGATTGTATGCCTCATTCTCGAGAGCAGTTCCCACTCATTCATTTCTAATGTGGTAGTTATATTCCTTTCATCTTCATTGTTTTCTTCTTCTTGGGGGCTAGCATTTTCTTTGATATGTCGGATGATGTGCCATACCTCATATTTGTTTACATGCACTGGATGCCAATTGGTGACTATTGTGTCCTTGGTAATTCCTATATCAGTCTCAATATTTCGAAAGTGTTTACATAAGAGTAATTCACTCCAACAAAATATTTCAAAATGTTTTGAATCTTCCTTGGGTATACTGTAGAATTTTGGGTAAACGTTAACAATGGCTTGTATTTTTATCTCTTTACATATTCATGATTTACGAATTGCAACATAGGTGTAAGATCTTGCAAATTTGAGTAATGTGATTGCCTCTAGCTCTAGAGGGTGGCCCATATAGGAGCATAAGTAACTATTTTCTAGTATATCCTCATTTTGTATTTTAGTTAATCGGTGTAGCACTTTTTGTCCAACATTTAAAATTGTAAATGGTTTGTTACAAACAACAAGGGGTAATGTTTAAAGCATATGGAAAGTTTCTTGTGCACCGATATCATGTTCTACTATAATCTTTGTCATGAATCTTCGATATGCTTCTACTGTTGGGTCATCTCTTTGTTGAGTTGTGGATATTCTTGTTAGCATAGCAGTAGAACTTTCAAATGTTCTCTCTGCTTTTGACGCATATTTGTCAATGTATTTCAATACAAGTTTACATGATATGACAGGTTGGTAATCGATATTAGCTCTCCATATTGAAATCATTTCTGGGTTGTGGATGTTAAGGCTTTCACCATTTCTTGTAGGTACATATTTCTTTGTACATGTTTCATCACATATTAAGATAGAGGTAGGATGTTCTTTCCACGGAGATTTATATCGACATTCTAGTTTTCTACCCTTCTTCCGTAAGCATGTGCTCTCTCTGCATTTTGTGTGTCTTTTCACATGGTTCACTAACTCTTCATAATAATCCAATGGATTTGTGGCTACTATCTCTATTGTGTTTAGGAGGCATGGATCATCATGTGGAGATCGGTATATCTGGTTGTTCCTATGTGTTGTGGCACGTGGGTTCCAAGCGCTTACGTACTTGTCAAAAAAAAATCTCTTTATCAACATCTTCATTATTTTCCCAATCTAGTTTGTCCATGTCTGGTGCATCTTGGAGCCATAGGAACCCATGTACATGTGCGGTTCCTCGGTGTTGCCATTCATATCTATACAAGTAATCTATAACACCAAGGAGTTTTTCAATAACTTCTTCACGAAATATGGTGAATCTTTGATGTAGGTATAATGATGTTCTATGTGGCTTATTAATGACATTTTCAAGACGGTGCTTATTTGAATGCATGGAAAGCTCCATATTATTTGAGAGGAGTTGTTGGAGGTCTGGCCACTTTGTATCAGCTGCGCTTAGTGGGAAGAACAGGGTGGGATATCCTATTTGGTTAATCATGTTTGTTAATTCAAGACGACATTTGTTCCAATATGGTCTGGTTCCTCTCATGGAAGAGCCAAGTGGAGTAATTCCTCCGCTAGTTGTGAGTCGGGGAGATCTTTCAAGTGTGCACGTAAATTCTCAATAGTGGTTGTTAAGTGCTCCTCTTCATTTTTTTTAATGAAAAATGTTGCAAGAGATTTTCTCTGATGACACATCCTAAGGTTATAGATGTAGTATCAGAATCTTGGATGTTGTCCAAATCTTTGATCATGGAATCACATTAAGTGCAATACATTTCCATGCATCTTTATTTCCCTAGTTCTTGGTAGCATTTTTAATCCAATTCTGTTTGGGAAGAGTGTTGGAAATTCCATATCAAGTAGGCCCTTGATATTATATTCATTAATTGGGGATAAGCCTATTTCTGGCGAGTCAATGATGTTATTTGTGGTTTCCTCTAACTCTAGTATTTTTTTCAATTATTTGTAGTTCACGGTGTTCATTCAGTAGGTGGGATATAAATGATGATGAATTGGTTGTCATGCCCTCAACTTTGTCTTCAACAAGGCCATCTTCACTATTTGCTACCATTCGATCATCATTCGCTTCAATGGTGTGAAGCATGTTTGATACGTCTGTTCTTTCCTCGGGGATTTGGTTTAGGTTGTTATAATCTCTTGACACATATTTATAGTATGGGTCATATTTCACTTTATATTACAATGCATCCCTAACATGACCCCTACTTACGTAACAGTCATAGTAGTTTCCTTGAGCCTAGGGTCTGCGAACTATAAGGACATCTATGTCTCCTAGTTTACGTGGGAGCACACTTGCAATGTTTTGTATGTCTTGTGGGAAGCTAATTGTATGGCCATTGTACTTATATTGGACTCAAATAGTATGGGTAACCTGTAATATAGGTTTCACTCTAGCAATGAGCATTTATTCTACTTGGTTCAATATCTTCAACATAATAGGTTGCTCCCTTGGGTCCATGTTATTGAGTGGTGAGAATCAGTGTACGCCCTTTTCATTAATGCACCTCCTACAGGTAGAGGTTTGACATGATGAGTTTGAAAGCATACGTAGGTATGAATTTTTGCATATATTACATATTTCCAAGTTAGAAAGCATGTCTATTTTGCTACGAAATCTTTTCATTGCTGTCATGAACCTAGCATTAGCATTCAACCCGGCTATTTGCTTTGTTTGATATCATTCTTGTACTTGCATTTTTTGGTGAGCTTGAGGATTTGTCACATTTGTAGATTTTTCATCCACGTGATTAGTTTCGTTTTGTTCTTTTCTTTTCAAATGCCTACGTATAGCTATTTTGTCCCTATGGCTGACATAAAACGTTCGGCTTATTTTTCGACTTAGTTCTCTTTGATCTTGCATTTGTTTAGGCTGATTGGTGGTTGCTTGAGTGCTGGATTCAACCATCTATTTGCAGTATTCATCAAGAAAAGCATAAACATTTTAACAAGAAAGATTTGAACAAAATATCAACACCAAAATATAATATAGATGGAACATTGCATATTGGAACGCACAAATTACGTATTTTGCTTTGGTCCAAAGGGAGACTTGTAGCAAACAATTTAAATTATATACATTAATTTTACATTTTTTTTAGTTTAAGAGTGTTAAACATTCAAAATTTTCAAAGTGTCCAAAGTTTCAATGTTGCATCTGTATTTTATTAAAGGGAATTGGATAGCCCATAGTGGTGTAGGGTTATACCAAAAAGGATGTGCCTTCCACGTAGGAAGCGTCACCTCTATCTAATAAGCTAATATGTTTCTTTTGTTCACACTTTATTGTTCCCCAAGAAGTAGGCTTCAAACACTTGCAACCAATGTAATTGTTGGGTAAAACCCCATTTCCAACATTCCCCTAAGACAACGCTACACTAATATTTTGTGTAGGGTAAGGACGTCCATCTTACAATAAAGGATGGAGGAATTTCATCATGTTTTAGCTTTAGCCACCTAGTAGCCGTGAAGTAAAAAGTGGAAGCATAAACAATGCACATGAACTATTTGACAAAATGCCTTAACAATATAAATATACATAGGGCACATGAACTATTCAATAAAATGTCCTTTGCAAGATCTAAAAACATAGATAAGGGACAAGAACTATTTGAGGAAATGCCACAAAGAGTGTTGTCTAATATAATGCAAATATTTTCATGTAGACTGGTTTTTCAACCAAAGAATAACTTTATCAGATTTATTAACCAAAGAATAACTTTATCAGATTTATTAACAATATATGGCTCACTAGATAACAAATAGCTTTCAGAAGTTGAAATTTTTTTGTGATTTACAAAAAAACCATCATACATTGTACAAATTGTATCTCTTAATGTTAAATTCACTAAATAAGTGTACATTTGAAATAAATCAATTACAGCGATTAATCGTTTTCATTTATTTTTATTGTAAGGAAAAATGTTGAGTACAAAATAAAGAAATTGACCTTTTGCAATAAAAAATTGTTGCATTAGGCTATGTAATTACACCATAAAATTTTTTATAGGAATTTTCAAATAATGGAAATATTAACTACCAATGCAATCAAGCTTTTGGTAGATGGAAATATTAACTACTTGTACGAAAAGATACAAGTATACACAAAGCTTTCCCTAATAAACAACATTTGCAGTTTTGAGGAATATCCATGATTTTGATCAGTGACCTTTCACAATTGCCACTTGTAATGGACAAGCCTATCTACACATCACACTCAAATGCTCTAGCATTATGCAACCTATTTAGAATGATCGTAACCTTACAAACAACTTTTCACCAGCAAGGTGATGATCTCGCAAAAGCACAATTTAGGCAGATTTTGATCAACATACAAAATGCATAATGAACTGGCAATTCTTGATGACACACACACACAAGGAACTTACACCAATTCAAAATGAAGAATTTAACAATTCAATACACTTATTTTCTACAAATGACTTGGTAAGGGCTCATAACAAAAGGATGTTAAAAAAATTGAACCATCCACTTGCAATCAACAGTGCAACAAACATTTGAAGTAAACCAACTATTGAAGCTAAAGATGAACAACTCAAAAAATAAGTCCTACCATGCAAAGGCCAGCGAATTATGCTAAAATCAAACATATGGACCAATGCAGGCCTTGCAAATGGAGCTCTTAGTGAAGTGGTTGACATTGTGTAGAGACATGATTCCAAGCCACTAAACATTCCAACATATATTACAATAAGGATTGATAACTACACTGGGCCACCATGGAACCCAGATGATCCAAGAGTTGTACCTATAACATCCATAACACCCATATCATTGGGCAATCAAAGGCAAGTACTAGTTACAATGGCATGAGCTATTACAATACACAAATTCCAGGGTTTAACACTCTAGAAGGTAACAATTGATATTGGAACAATCAAAAGACAAGGTCTGACATTCACAGCCATTTTTAGAGTGAAATCATTAGATGGCCTTCGCATTGATCCTACTTTTTCCTCTGAAAGATACCCTAAGATGCAAAACAGCCCATATACAATCATAAGGAAGAAAGAAGAAACACGACTACAATAGCTATCTCTCTAAGGTGAAAAAAAATACAAACCAAAATTATTGGATACTCTTATATTCTTGTAAATCACTGTAATGATATTTATTCAAATTCTGGTATTACAGGAACAATGCATCCACAAAAGTATACTCAGAAAGGGGCTTGCAATGCCAACAATCACACATTTGTTTTTACACAATTATATTTGTTCAAAGCTTGTGTAGCAAGGAACTCAAGATCTTCTACAACCATCAGCTATCAAGAGACAAATTACTATCAATTGTTTTCAATCCACACATTGTATTTTATACAATTGGTCCATTCAAACATATATTACTATCGGTGTAACAATTACACCTCTATTTTGGTGCAAGAGCTAATAATTTACTTAAAACAACTTTTAATGATACAATAATTTAACCAAACACACAGAATTTGATAAATATCAAAATAATAGAGTTCCTTTTCATTGTCAACCCATGACCAATGTGGATTTTCTATAAAATTTAAATGTGTAAGACAATGGGCAAACAACTTGTTCCTTCACATGGAATCAATCCATATTATCCTACCACGCTTCTACATTAAATAATATATTAATCCCTGGATGGGTGTTGTTTAATCAAACAAAATTGCCCAACATCAGAATTCATCAAAATTACCCACTACAACTCCTTGAGGTAGAGCTGCTTTGTTGCAAAAGTATAACATATTTAGATTTGTTGAGTATGAACAAAGGCAATAGCCATATGACGAGTCTAAGGATGATTATGAATCCAGGTATCTTATTTTCTGTCCTTGGAGATTGGGGAACAGTTTTAGTTTTTTCTTCAATATTAAAAGGTTCACTAGCTTTAAAAGTATTTCCAAAATAATAGGGCTAACTTTTTTATCATTTGAGGTATAATAATTGAATGATTATAACCATAAATCTATTTGATTATAACATTATTGCTTCCCATAGGGGAAAAAATATATAGAAATTTTTTTATTTATTTAAAAACTAAGTTGATTGGCTGACTATAACAATTCATCATTAACACATTCAAATAGATGTTCGGAGGTATTTCAATAATGCATTATTCTAACCGTAAATGTACTCATATCCTCCATCGCTGAAGTGATTCACTCATGCAATTAACCTTAAATAACAATATCAATATTTATATGTGTTATGAAGATGTTGCATAAGTATGTCATTCCATTGGCTCCATGAAAATAACATTAGATAAAAGAGAAATTGTTGCATTTTAAATTTTTTTTGTTGAATCAGTGTTTTAGAGAAATAAAGCAAGCATGGAAACGAATGCCACGCTACCAACTATGGGTGGAAGGTGTGCAGGCTGAAGAGCACTTACTGTTCTACACAATGCACAATGACATTTGTAGTTTGGGGATATTGGCCACCCCACATCGACGTATTCCAAAGAATACATTGTCTCTTGGGGTTGACGACCTTGAATTTGGCAAGGACTAAAGACCTTAAATACACATATCCAATGAATGCAACATCCTAGCCCTATGACCAATTTCCCCACATGAAAAATGATGGGAAATCATGTGAAATGTTTCCAGTAATGTGAAACAAGTACCATTGTTGCAAGCAACCTTGGATATGAAAGAAATCATTGACATCTCTTCAAAAAAAATTAAATTAGCAATTCAAATAAGTAAACAAAGCATAAAAATGAATGACATCCTGCAAGTTGTGGGTAGAATATGGCCAACAACGTAAACTACATGACACATTCTTCTAATGGGGCTGCCAAATAGTGGTTTTTCAGGAACTACTAGCTTCATGTTTACACATTCCATCAATCAAGCATTGTAATAGTGTAGCTAATTGCATAGAGGTAATTTTTTTAAGAGGTGTACAAACCTCATTTTCTTGAGGAGAGATTTTCACAAATCTAGTGAATGGTTTTAAGAAATGTGCATTGTAGGCCATCATGTACACCTCATATCATCCATAAACTTAACTTAAGTCATATTGTAAAAAACAACATGATATACAACCTGCAAGCCTCTATCATGAATTAGTTTAAGAACCTCCAATATGGATCAATATACCATGTAGATGACTAACAAAATTGATGAGCATATAACAAGAGATTGTTATTCTGTTTCACATTTAAAATGTTGCATGGAAAGGATGAAAGGCATGTACACCAGAACCCATGCGGTAACCTCCAAAACCCACATATGTCCATTTTTGCCACCAACCTCAAACGTACAGCTCATTGTTTACATCTGCAAACATAAAGCTCAATCAATACTAGAAAGAAGTTGGGAAATCTATGTACTAAACCAAATTATATCACTATCTTAGCAGGTTTGTTTCAAAAGGTTTGTAAAATTAAGTGTTTGACAAGTTGAAGAATGGTGAATCCTTGTTTATTGTAGAAGCCTTATAAGTCAAAGTGATCCCATGGTAAAGTCTTGATCTTGCGGAGAAAATTTACTCAAGGCAAAGGAGAGTAGAGGTTGTATGAATGACTGTAATCTTTGGCAAGATTGGAATCTTATTGATATAAACTTGGAATTGTGTTATAGAGATGTTATAAAGTTACTTACAAAACACATTAATTTGATCTCTATTTGACTGTCTATTTTCTATCTAGTGAAGAGACTTGGCTGATAAAATATTGGGTGAAGCTTATCCACATCATACACGTTTAGTTGAAACTTTATAGAATTATTTTAATCTGCAATAGTCTTTCAAACAAGGAAAAAAATAATAGAAAATACAGAGCTACCTTATATCTTTTGGCATAGTTCTTTTGCACAAGGAAAATAGACAACCCTTCACAAATAAAAGAATGAATGTAGAAACATGCATATGGCAGTGAAAGCAATGGGGTTTCAAAACACAAAAGCTAAAGCCAAGAACAATCCCTTTTATAATGCAAATTCACAAAGACAACATACATAGAAGCCAAAGCCAATATGCAAATTGTTGGGTATGTGAAGGCCAACCGTCACATGACCATTCGACTTCCCCAGACTATTCATTTCATACATGAATATGAATGTATAAATGGATTTGTGCAGTGTATATACTGTATGTAATTGGATAATGGTTAATATATAAGATTTCCTTTCTTTAGAGTGGACGTAGGCGATTGCCGAACCACTATAAATTCGTGTCTCTTGTTATCTGCTTTTATTCTGTTTTATTTTCATTTTCTCTACTCATTTTAATCTTTACAATTGGTATCAGAACTATGGTTGGCTTGAGTAGAGATGGCAATTAGTTGGCAAGATGCAGGAGTCTCCCGCTATGCCCAAGATTAAATGTGAGAAGAGGAGTCATTGTGTGGGTCAGAATAGGAGAAGCGAATCTGTGGCGATGGAGACTATAGGATGAACAACTGTGGTTGTGCTAGCGAGTGTGGATTGCTTTAAGACAGAGATCTCCCCTGCTCCTGAGGTGTCTGTCGTGGCCTTGGAAGTTGAAGAGCCAAAACTAACTTTTGATTTAGAAGATCTACTTCGCGCTTCTGTAGAGGTGCTGGAGAAAAGGAAGCGTTGGAACCTCTTAGAAGGTGGTGTTGGAAGATGGGACTACTATCGTGGTTAAGCGCTTGAAAGATGTTGCAGCCAATAGCAAGGATTTTGCATAGCAGATGGCACCTCAAGAGAATTCAGGATGTGTGTCTAAGAAGCTTACAGATGGCACCTCAAGAGAATTCAGGATGTGTGTCTAAGAAGCTTACAGATATTTTCAACATGGGTGTTGGATCCTGCGATGTTATAGTTGGGGGAGTTTCACAGACTAAAGCCCTTGCAGGGGCTGCCATTGGTGGTGAAGACATTCTGCAGAATATTATGCGGGGGAGTATAGGAGAAATAGATGTGTTCATTGTTGAATTAATGAGGTACCAAAACATTGAAGAAGAGATGGTTCAATTGTAGAAAATTGTTGACTCCGATTTGATTTGGAGAAGGCGTATTTGCAGTGTACATGAGCAAGAGTTCGCAAAGTTAAAATCTTGTAGGCTAGATGTTTTGTAAGCTTCCAAGCAGGGGATGCCACAGTGCATGGCTGTACCGGTTGGACTTCACGGGGGAGATTGTTGGGTATGTGAAGCCCAACGGTCACATGACCATTCAACTTCCCCAGACTATTCATTTCATACCTGAATATGAATGTATAAATGGATGTGTGCAGTCTATGTACTATATGTAATTGGATAACGGTTAATATATAAGATTTCCTTGCTTTAGAGTGGATGTAGGCGATTGCTGAACCACTATAAATTCGTCTCTTGTTATCTGCTTTTATTCTATTTTGTTTTCGCTCTGCTCATTTTAATCTTTACACAAATGGCAGTACCTTGAGAAGAAGCATTTGGTTAGGCAAACCGTTCTTTCATATGGCAGTCTGCTGTCATATACTCTGCAGTTTTTATAGAACAATTAATTTAGAAACAAAATATTATTCTAAGGTCATTCTTTTTCAAATTATGATAATAAAAGAAAGTGGTTTTGAGTGGGTTACATCATTGTCGTCTTTTGGAATGTCGATATTAGAATTGTTCATGGCAATCGTGAACGTTCCATGCATTTGAAATTTGCCCATAAGAAAGACAGCTGCTGACATGCCTTTTTTGTAATTTTCAACCAGTATTTTAGCAAGCTGAGGGAAATTCTGTTGCAAGACCTTGTTGTGCAGATTTGCAGTTTCAAATGTGCATTGCAAAAAAGGTTGGTAGGTGAATGGGGTTGAATGTAGCATTGTAAGGCATTGGGCTGAGTCATCAGTGGAAGCGGGAAGTAAACGAACTACGTGGTGGCATGTGGTACAGAGTAGTTGGTAAGGGGAATGTGGACGTTTTTGGCTTTGAGTGTTCCATTCACCTGTGATTGGAAGAACAATGTTAGTGTTAATAAACGGTGACATTTTTTTGGATTCGAGGCATCATTTAGAGCTGATCTGAGTTACCTTAGCTAAGTGCTACATTGAGCAAGTAAAATTTAAACATATAGGGTACTTTCTCAGCCAAACCCTAGCATCTGAAAAAATTTTAAGTTTTTCTTTTTTTGTTTAGAGCCTGATTATCAACTTCCAAGGCTTGATATGAGCGCCACATACAACAAAGGGTCCCTATTAAAATCACTGGACATTTTTAAAGCTACCCCAACTATTGTGGGCCTGATATTGCATTTTGACTGTGTGGCAAAACCCCAAGTACGGATTTGGTTGGCAGATTTGTGCAGGCCTGACCTTATTAATATTGTTGCAGACTTTGTGAACCATTGAAACAACTCATACTATCGCCCTACACCACATGTTCATAGTTGGGACAATCATTTAAAGTCATAGCAACATGAGGAAGTTGTAGAGAAAGTCGTGAGTGGGTTTTGTTATGTAAAAAATCGGAATATGTATTACCATTATGCAGAATCAGACTATATTTGTTCTTGGTGGGTAAACTGGTAGATTGGGATATATAAGTTTTATCCTTCGCTAAATATATGCCTGTCATACACTACCAGGAGCGATATATCATTAAGTTTCTCATTTGAATTTGATAAATTTTCAATAAATGAGAGTTTTATGCAAGAATAGAACGCGAAATAAAGGTTTTATGTGGCCCTCAAGTTCTCTTTTTGATATCAGTTGACGGAAAAGAAAGATGACACTAAGAAGATATGTGTGCATTCTTCAAGTCTTAGACAAAGTCACTATTTAGGATAGTTATCAACTTCCTCATTTTTGTGATCTACCCTTAGTTTAGAACAGGGTCAGAAGAAACGAGTGTAATATTTAAAAACATTATCAGAATTTCTTTGGTAAGCTAAACTATTTGTGAAGTTCTCCATATTGAATTCGCTAAGAAAGAGATGAAGCACATGGAGCAATTAGCCATATAAAAAGGCATAAAATTAGACACCAAAAATCAGTGGAAGTTAGTATAAATAATCAAAATTTTGTTATATTTCGTACTAGAGTCAAAAGTTGACTGGATAAAGCAAAGTTATAAAATCAGGAGCTCTTAGTGGTAATCCATGCCATAAAGGACATGACATGGAACTTTTACATCAAAAGAAGTGATTGAGAAACTCGGAGTTACCATGATCTTTACTATGCTCCCTAGTTAAGAAGAAGTGGGTTCCTGGCAATACGGATTGACTATGCTCTCAGGTCAAGTGGTGTTAGCAAATAACAGGATTCTTAAAGTAAGACGTGCTTCATTTCAGCTAATAAAAATAAATAAAAATGATATAGTATGGAACAATGATAAAATAGTCATTTTGGCTGTAGCCAAATTGAAATACAAAATCTTGATTTTTTTTAATGAAATTGTTAGCTATTCATTGAGAAGGACAAATATATAAAGCTTCAAGATTTCAAGTTGCAAGAGGAATTTTTCTTCTTAAGTTTTTTATAAGTGGGGATGAAACGCCATGGATTAGATGCCATAATTGATGCACTTGACATATTATTCCATCATAATCACCCGAGGCTTTCATTTGGTTTGTGCAGTTTGTCAATATTCTTAGATATTTCCATAAGACACAGCATTAAGGGTTTTTTCGCCCATTGGAATGGCCAAAGTACTTGCATTTATGGCAGGTACACTACTCCCATACAGTATTGAACTATGGTCCCTTGCAAATACAATGTCTTATCAAAACCCAGAGCCTAATGTGCCTAGTCCAAATACGATTTGGAACATAGGTGATTGTTTTCTGATGATTTGGATCATTTTTAAGTTGTCTCTGATTTAGTAATAGCCAACCTTATTTACCGGTGTTGCTGAATCAAATTCTTGTGATTTCTTTATTATCTGTTTTCTGTCGTACAAATTAAATGCTCTAAGTCTATAAGTTCCAGGCCAATCTTTCATGTCTGCAATGAAAATAATATCTTGTAAGACTCTCATTTGATTGATCTGCCAACAGAAGATGCGAAACAAAGAATTGAAGCAGTCAACACATTAAAAATTTAGGTTTGTAAATATATATGGTCTGCAAAATACGAGGAACCAGCCTGCTCGAAATTCAGTAATTCAAAGAATATGATCTAGCAAACTTCCACGAACAACACTATCTTTTCGACTTGACAAACACCCACAAAAAACACTATGAACTTTAAGTATAGGTTGGCTAGATGGTAATAATTTCCTAAGGCAATCGTAATAAACGCAGATGAATTCAGATCAATGCTAGTTAAACAAAAACAACCAGCACGCCAATTGAAACATTTCCCGTTCTGCAAAATACGGAGCCGAAACTACTTACAATGCACCTACTGGATAAATTTCACTTTCAGAAATTTAAGCCTCCTGAAGAAAATGAAAAAGCAGCCAGTAGCAATCCATGGCAGAAAGTTCTGTCATACCACACCTGCGAACTAACACGTCCTAATCTATAAAATAAATAATATTACTAGCGGTTGGAATTGAGAAAGGTCAAATTTGTACTGCCGATAGCAATTTATCAGATGAAGATGAAGAACATCATGTCTGAAAATGCAACAGATCTCACCTTTTGATGGCAAACCAATAGTCATTTCCAGTCTACTTAAAGAAACGACCAATTACATCTCTTTTCGTACAGTTACATAAGTAGATGTTCTGAAATCTCTTGCAATTTCTGTTAGTACTGCAGCACAATTGAAGTGCTAAGTTATTGTGATACTGGATCAACTGGTTTAGCCTCACATAGGTTACAGTAACAGGGAGAGGGATGAGATTTGCTCACCCTTGTTGCTGGTAGTACCCAATAAAAGCAGCACAAAGAATGCCCGCAGACAGCAAAAGACAAGGATATTATCCCCATTTGAAAGTTTCCACTAGTGCTCGAGTAGATGTCTGAATTACATAGTTACCCAAGAAACATATCATTCCTTTATCAGGATAATGTAACGTATGATTCATCAAACCCTTAACAATATCTACTTTAGAGCACTGTTACCAAATACAGCCAGATATGGGTTAACCAATGTTCGATGTGTATTAGCAAGCAGAATATGAAAATAACTATGATCGCCATAAGACATAGATATATATTATTAGTCTGTCAAGTGTTTTATATAAATGTTTACCCAAGCTCAGTTAGCTTTAAGTGGGCTTCTAGATAATCATCAAAGAAAGCATTTTCATCCTAATACAGACAAGAGAGCTCATTTCAATCAGAAGTTTAAGGATAAACACTTATAAAACCAAATGATTACAAAGAAAAGCATATGATTATCACAATTGCCAAGCAACTTCAAGTGCCTAGAAGATTTATTAGCGCATAGGTGACTGATTTAACAACTTCAAATGCCTCGAAGATTTGTTATTGCTTTCCCATCATAGGTAATTGTGAATTATTGAAGCAAAATTAAAGAACTAAAAGTATATTATATGATTTATAGGAACAAGAAAACTACTTTTATCAATATCATCGTCCTTCAGCAAAGCACAATATGCTGCGCGAACATCTTGAACTTTTCATACTTTCTTTTTATAAGGAGAGCTACTGTAGGTGAAGTTTTTCCTTTGGTTGTGAAGCATCTGTGCGACATAGAAACTTGTTAAGAATTTACATGGATGGTATATATATGAAATTCACCGAAAAAGATTCAAAAAGCATACTTCTTTTTTATACGAAGAGTTGTTGCAGCTGAGCTTCTTCTTTTTTCCTTATGACCATGTATGGATTGTTCTCCATTTTTGTGTACCGCTCGTAAGAGAATGTTGGGTCAATCCGGAGGTCTTCCAAGGATTTCACTCTGGAAACTACAATAAATGCTAGTCCTTGTGTTTCTATTGCACCGATATTGATGGTTGCCTTCTGTAGTGTTAAACCTTGGGCTTTATGTATGGTCATAGCCCATGCCATTTTTATTGGTAGTTGCCTAATATTTCCTAGTGATACTAGTGTTATGGGTACAACTTTCAGGTCATTTGGGTGCCACAAGGAACCACTATAGTTATCAAATCTGACCATCATATACATTGGTATGTCAAGTGGCTTGGAGTCAGGGCTATAAATTATTTCAATTATCTCACCAAGAGCTCCATTGACAAGTCCTGTTTGTGTCCATATGTTAGTTGTGAGCATGATTCATTGTCCTGATGACAGTAGGACTTGCTTTTCAAGTTGTTCATTGTCAACGTCAATAGTTGTTTCACTTGTAGTCATTGTAGCTTTTCTTATTGCAACTGGATGATTTAATTGCTTTAGCATTCGTTTATTGTGCAGGGTTACCATATCATTAGTAGCAAAGAGGTGGACTGCAGTGTCAAATTGCTTATTTTCAATTGACACTAATTGTTCTTTTTTTCGTGTCATCAACCTTTGCCAATCTTCTTGGGTCAGGGGTGCATTGTGTATGTTTAGTAGTGTTCGACAAAATTGTGATTGCTTTAGAGATTCCCCTTGTTGGCGAAACATCATTTCTAGGGTTATAATTGTTGTAAATTGGTTCCAAAGTATTATGGCAGTTGAGTGTGATGTGTATATTGGTTTATCCATTATAGGTGGCAATTGGGCAAGGTCTCCAATCATAATCATAGATATGCCTCCAAAGTGTGAATGTTTATGATGAGGGAAAGCTTCACGAAGGCGGCTATCTATTTTCAATAATAGTTTCAGACCTATAAATCTCATCTCATCAATGAGTATATATCTTATGTCCTTCAACTTTTCTTGGAACATTGTTAGTGCTTGGCCATGTAGTGGTTGCATTTCTTTGAAGGGGATTCGTAGTGTTGAATGAATTGTTGTCGCATGAATGTTAAATGCACCAGTTCGGGTAGGAGCTAGTATGAGTTGGGTTTTTTTGTTGTGGCGAATTTTCTTGTAGCATATTTTTTATACAATTGATCATGTATGATTTTCCTGTACCTATAGTTCCTTGTATGATCATGTGTAATGGTTTATTTAACACATTGGTGTTATGGCCTTACACATTTGATGAATCTATCAACTTATATTAATCCTTTAATATCTTTATTAAGTCACATATGCATTATCAGGTTGAATGATTAAACATACATTATCAAGTTTGACTAATCAGATTTGTTTCAAAGGGGCCGACTTTTGGTTAAAGTTTGCCACCCCTCATTTGAAGGCATGTGATGCTTCATGAAGGTCATGCCTCCTTGATGACAGCCGACTCTTGGATATCTCCTTTCGACGAATATATATGGACGTGGTCTTCCCTCTTTGGAATAAAGATAAGACAGCAAGGTCGATCATAATCAGGCAAATCAAATTCATGTACAAGCATATCAATTGATGGTGAGAAATTTATGTAGCGTGTTCAGGGGTGATGATAAGAGCTTATCGTCTATGGTTGGGAAGGAAACATATCTAATGTTTTCCTATGGTTAATGAGAACTACCTTAAAATCAATATTATCAAGAGTGCTTTCTTTTGTTCTATTGATAGTGTATCGGTGGGTGTATACTTTCTTGTTGGTACATGTTCGTTCTTGGGTGGTTGTTTTCTTTATATTTGTGAATTGTGATGCAGTATCGTGAAATTCATGTGGTATTTTAGTTTCACCCCAATTATAGTTGGTGTCAAATTTACATCGACCTAGTAATTCAAGTTCGTCCACATTGTTGTTGATTGTATGCCTCATTCTCGAGAGCAGTTCCCACTCATTCATTTCTAATGTGGTAGTTATATTCCTTTCATCTTCGTTGTTTTCTTCTTCTTGGGGGCTAGCATTTTCTTTGATATGTCGGATGATGTGCCATACCTCATATTTGTTTACATGCACTTGATGCCAATTGGTGATTATTGTGTCCTTGGTAACTCCTATATCAGTCTCAATATTTCGAAAGTGTTTACATAAGAGTAATTCACTCCAACAAAATATTTCAAAATGTTTTGAATCTTCCTTGGGTATACTGTAGAATTTTGGGTAAACGTTAACAATGGCTTGTATTTTTATCTCTTTACATATTCATGATTTACGAATTGCAACATAGGTGTAAGATCTTGCAAATTTGAGTAATGTGATTGCCTCTAGCTCTAGAGGGTGGCCCATATAGGAGCATAAGTAACTATTTTCTAGTATATCCTCATTTTGTATTTTAGTTAATCGGTGTAGCAATTTTCGTCCAACATTTAAAATTGTAAATGGTTTGTTACAAACAACAAGGGGTAATGTTTAAAGCATATGGAAAGCTTCTTGTGCACCGATATCATGTTCTACTATAATCTTTGTCATGAATCTTCGATATGCTTCTACTGTTGGGTCATCTCTTTGTTGAGTTGTGGATATTCTTGTTAGCATAGCAGTAGCACTTTCAAATGTTCTCTCTGCTTTTGATGCATATTTGTCAATGTATTTCAATACAAGTTCACATGATATGACAGGTTGGTAATCGATATTAGCTCTCCATATTGAAATCATTTCTGGGTTGTGGATGTTAAGGCTTTCACCGTTTCTTGTAGGTTCATATTTCTTTGTACATGTTTCATCACATATTAAGATAGAGGTAGGATGTTCTTTCCACGGAGATTTATATCGACATTCTAGTTTTCTACCCTTCTTCCGTAAGCATGTGCTCTCTCTGCATTTTGTGTGTCTTTTCACACGGTTCACTAACTCTTCATAATAATCCAATGGATTTGTGGCTACTATCTCTATTGTGTTTAGGAGGCATGGATCATCATGTGGAGATCGGTATATCTGGTTGTTCCTATGTGTTGTGGCACGTGGGTTCCAAGCGCTTACGTACTTGTCAAAAAAAAATCTCTTTATCAACATCTTCATTATTTTCCCAATCTAGTTTGCCCATGTCTGGTGCATCTTGGAGCCATAGGAACCCATGTACATGTGCGGTTCCTCGGTGTTGCCATTCATATCTATACCAGTAATCTATAACACCAAGGAGTTTTTCAATAACTTCTTCACGAAATATGGTGAATCTTTGATGTAGGTATAATGATGTTCTATGTGGGTTATTAATGACATTTTCAAGATGGTGCTTATTTGAATGCATGGAAAGCTCCATATTATTTGAGAGGAGTTGTTGGAGGTCTGGCCACTTTGTATCAGCTGCGCTTAGTGTGAAAAACAGGGTGGGATATCCTATTTGGTTAATCATGTTTGTTAATTCAAGACGACATTTGTTCCAATATGGTCTGGTTCCTCTCATGGAAGAGCCAAGTGGAGTAATTTCTCCGCTAGTTGTGAGTCGGGGAGATCTTTCAAGTGTGCACGTAAATTCTCAATAGTGGTTGTTAAGTGCTCCTCTGCATTTTTTTTAATGAAAAATGTTGCAAGAGATTTTCTCTGATGACACATCCTAAGGTTAAAGATGTAGTATCAGAATCTTGGATGTTGTCCAAATCTTTGATCATGGAATCACATTAAGTGCAATACATTTCCATGCATCTTTATTTCCCTAGTTCTTGGTAGCATTTTTAATCCAATTCTGTTTGGGAAGAGTGTTGGAAATTCCATATCAAGTAGGCCCTCGATATTATATTCATTAATTGGGGATAAGCCTATTTCTGGCGAGTCAATGATGTTATTTGTGGTTTCCTCTAACTCTAGTATTTTTTTCAATTATTTGTAGTTCACAGTGTTCATTCGGTAGGTGGGATATAAATGATGATGAATTGGTTGTCATGCCCTCAACTTTGTCTTCAACAAGGCCATCTTCACTATTTGCTACCATTCGATCATCATTCGCTTCAATGGTGTGAAGCATGTTTGATACGTCTGTTCTTTCCTCGGGGATTTGGTTTAGGTTGTTATAATCTATTGACACATCTTTATAGTATGGGTCATATTTCACTTTATATTACAATGCATCCCTAACATGACCCCTACTTACGTAACAGTCATAGTAGTTTCCTTGAGCCTAGGGTCTGCAAACTATAAGGACATCTATGTCTCCTAGTTTACGTGGGAGCACACTTGCAATGTTTTGTATGTCTTGTGGGAAGCTAATTGTATGGCCATTGTACTTATATTGGACTCAAATAGTATGGGTAACCTGTAATATAGGTTTCACTCTAGCAATGAGCATTTATTCTACTTGGTTCAATATCTTCAACATAATAGGTTGCTCCCTTGGGTCCATGTTATTGAGTGGTGAGGATCGGTGTACGCCCTTTTCGTTAATGCACCTCCTACAGGTAGAGGTTTGACATGATGAGTTTGAAAGCATACGTAGGTATGAATTTTTGCATATATTACATATTTCCAAGTTAGAAAGCATGTCTATTTTGCTACGAAATCTTTTCATTGTTGTCATGAACCTAGCATTAGCATTCAACCCGGCTATTTGCTTTGTTTGATATTGTTCTTGTACTTGCATTTTTTGGTGAGCTTGAGGATTTGTCACATTTGTAGATTTTTCATCCACATGATTAGTTTCGTTTTGTTCTTTTCTTTTCAAATGCCTACGTATAGCTCTTTTGTCCCTATGGCTGACATAAAATGTTCGGCTTATTTTTTGACTTAGTTCTCTTTGATCTTGCATTTGTTTAGGCTGATTGGTGGTTGCTTGAGTGCTGGATTCAACCATCTATTTGCAGTATTCATCGAGAAAAGCATAAACATTTTAACAAGAAAGATTTGAACAAAATATCAACACCAAAATATTATATAGATGGAACATTGCATATTGGAACGCACAAATTACGTATTTTGCTTTGGTCCAAAGGGAGACTTGTAGCAAACAATTTAAATTATATACATTAAGTTTACATTTTTTTTAGTTTAAGAGTGTTAAACATTCAAAATTTTCAAAGTGTCCAAAGTTTCAATGTTGCATCTTGTATTTTATTAAAGGGAATTGGATAGCCCATAGTGGTGTAGGGTTATACCAAAAAGGATGTGCCTTCCACGTAGGAAGCATCACCTCTATCTAATAAGCTAATATGTTTCTTTTGTTCACACTTTATTGTTCCCCAAGAAGTAGGCTTCAAACACTTGCAACCAATGTAATTGTTGGGTAAAACCCCATTTCCAACATTCCCCTAAGACAACGCTACACTAATATTTTGTGTAGGGTAAGGACGTCCATCTTAGCATAAAGGATAGAGGAATTTCATCATGTTTTAGCTTTAGCCACCTAGTAGCCGTGAAGTAAAAAGTGGAAGCATAAACAATGCACATGAACTATTTGACAAAATGCCTTAACAATATAAATATACATAGGGCACATGAACTATTCAATAAAATGTCCTTTGCAAGATCTAAAAACATAGATAACGGACAAGCACTATTTGACGAAATGCCACAAAGAGTGTTGTCTAATATAATGCAAATATTTTCATGTGGACTGGTTTTTCATAATGCTTAAAAGAGGATCCTATGTATTCAATTTGTGAGTTAACAATGATTGGTCGGTGTTAAATTGTGAAAAAACAACACTCAACCCATTTATCGCATACAATTAATCAAAAAGAATTAATTGGTAAAGCTTTATAACTTAAAAGATCACACAATCCTTTATCATTTGGAGCCTATGTAAAAATGATAGGAAGATTTCAAAAATAGGTAATCAAGATAAAATGTAATTTCCCAGTATGCCCATCACAAATTGGCATTCATGATTCATTAATTTACAATGAATACACATAGTCTCTCTCACACACACATACACACACACATTTCGGCATAAGGAAGATTTACTGTCTATTGTATTTTGTAGGGGTAAATTAAAATCTCACTCTATTTACAACTATATGCTGATTCTATTTACAATTGGATGATGTCTTTAAGCCTGAGCACTTGCATCATGGGGATTTATTATCTGCTATATTATATAGGGGTAATTAGATCCTTAACTGTATTTACAACTATGTGCTGGCTTTAAGGCAAGGGGCTCGTGTCAGTACACATTTCTTTGATTTTCTCAAGAAGTATACTGCTCTTTGAGGAAAAATCTAGTTGCTTTGCCTTTGTGATGGTAACCTTCAACCATTCTTCATTATTGTATGTTTCATTTCTTCATGTTAGGAAGGGATAACTTTAAAAAACCACCCCCCAGGAAAAAGTGTAAAATCCTAGCGAATCAAACATTATTTTTGGGGCGAAAATTTCAAATTGATGGCGATTTTTTTTTCAAATTTGGAAAAAAAATTAATTTGTATTGGCGATTTTATTTTTAGGGTTTGAAAATTCCATAAAATCCTGGCGAATAATTCATTATTGTGTGGGGAAAATATATAATGGAGGAGGCGAATGTTTTTCATTTAAAGGAAAAAATATGTGTATGGGCCAAAAATTATACTCCAAAGGAAAAATTATTTAAGTGTAGGCGATTTTCATAATCTATTAATAACCATTTTGTTATCTAATTAATGCAACATCGCGTCGAGTCCATAATCTACACGATGTATTGATAAGCGCGACTTCATCAACACGTCACACATACCTAAAATCCATCAATGATCGCATATCAATGGCTGAAGTTTTATTTCGAGCCAAATTTCTGAAGAGAACTTAGTTCTCCAAAAAGTCCCCGAAATGAAATTGGAGATAATAGGCATGAATCAAATCTTATCCTAATCAAGTATTGACATTTATTAACGTCTTGTCACTGACATTCTCTAACTGCGATCCACTCAGCACACACGACTTCCAATATGATAATTGGTAGTGGTTTACAGTTGTTTCCAATTTTGCACACTCGTGCATTTATGAGAAAGATTTACTAAAAGATACGCTTTTGCAAAATAGCAGGCAAATTGGGTCCTCCTAGCCAATAAATATTTATATGGCTATTGGCGAATTATGTTCATCTATTAAGACAACCTCGGAAAGTGTAGGCGAAAATATTGAATTTACCGTGTGGAAAATGTAGACTCTATTGGCGAAATCTTGATAGAGATACAATTAAATACATAAAACAATGGGCGATTGGGCCATGCATTTGATGAATATTTATAAAGTTTGTGCGACATGGCCACCCCCGATCGATGCAATATATTCACCATTTTCTAGGTTGCCGATGTGAAATATTCACCATTGGCGAATATTCGCCACTAAAGTAAACCCTGATGTTAGGCTCAAGAGGAATTGATTATACGTCACATTTTTTATTACCTTTGGGGTGCTTTGCTCAACATTCTCATCGAATTGAAGCATTTGTAATTTTTTTGCAGGCATGCCCATAATTTTTGTTGCCCCTTCATCAAATGCAATTGCCCATAATGTATCTGTGTGGTCCTGCAGGTTTGTCAAGAAGATGTATCTGTAGTTACACTCAGATAGGGTCATGTTACACTTCAAACAATACCAAGTTCCTTCTTCGGTCTCGTCTAATCGTTTCTTACATGGTTTTCCATTTAATTGGGTGGGATATGCTGGATAGAAAAATGACTTAGATTTTATCTGTTGTGTTGTTGCCTTTACAATGCAATGGAAGGGTTGCATTGAATTTGATGCATGTTCCTGGATTTCACTGATTGTCATTCTTTGAGGGGTGGGAGTAGGTGCAACAAGCTGATGCACAATTTCTTGTCCCATGTGAACATTCTAGTTGTACCAATCTCTCAGCTGGGCCAATTCCTCTATAGGAGGGTCTATGGAGAGGCTTGTATTAAATGTTGTACCTATTACCTTTCCATTGAATTCACACACGCGACCACTCTTGATAGAAAGAGTAGTTGTTTCTTGTAAATAATTCCTTTGTTGGAGTTCAGTACCTTCCTTTTCTGCCATTCCACCCAATAGTGTAACATCGATGCTTGTTCAACTCATGTCGATTAACTTAATGGTATGCCAAGGAGCCTCTGTACCATCTCTTCTACGTATCGTTGAGCTCGGATCGACACTAATGACAATTTCAATGACTTCAATGGTTGAGTTGTTATTTTTGGTAGCCAATTGATTAAGAGTTGTGAAAATGCATTTGTGCTTGGGTATAGAAGAGTAATCATTGCAGGGAGTAACCTTTGAATCATCTACCAAGGTCATTTCTAGTCCACTATTGAGTTTGTTATAAATTTTATTGGTTGGCTTTATTTCTCCCCCAGATAATGTGTATGTCACTCCAACTTGGATATTATCATAATAGGTTTTTGCTAGTTCATTGAAACATGTAACACGTGTTTCAGTACCTTCGTTGTCTACGACATCAAAGCTAAAAACATGTCCACTTGCTTTTATTATATTATAGTGGTAGATGTTCTTCTTCACTAGGACACAACCCTTGATGGTCCACCTTGGTTGGTAGGGATTCAATTTTTTTTATAGGAGTTATTGTCATAGGTGTGCTGCCCATGTTTTGAGGTGGCTTGACCCCAAACAATTCTTTTTGTCTCCTAAAACCCTTACATTTTGTGGATGTGTGAGTTAGTCGACATGACTCGAACAAGCATCGATGTTACACTATGGAGGGCAATGGCATAAAAGGAAGGTACTGAACTCCAACAAAGGAATTATTTACAAGAAACGACTACTCTTTCTATCAACAGTGGTCATGTGTGTGAATTCAATGGAAAGGTAGGAGGTACAACATTTAATACAAGCCTCTCCATAGACCCTCCTATAGAGGAATTGGCCTAGCTAAAAGATTGGTACAACCAAAATGTTCACATGGGATAAGAAATTGCGCATCAGCTTGTTGCACCTACTCCCACCCCTCAAAGAATGACAATCAGTGAAATCCGGGCACATGCATCAAATTCAATGCAACGCTTCCATTGCATTGTAAAGGCAACAACACAACAGATAAAATCTAAGTCATTTTGCTATCCAACATATCCCACCCAATTAAATGGAAAACCATGTAAGAAACGATTAGACGAGACCGAAGAAGGAACTTGGTATTGTTCGAAGTGTAACATGACCCTATCTGAGTGTAACTACAGATACATCTTCCAGACAAACCTGCAGGACCACACAGATACAATATGGGCAATTGCATTTGATGAAGGGGCAACAAAAATTATGTGCATGCCTCCAGAAACATTATACATGCTTCAATTCGATGAGAATGTTGAGCAAAGCACCCCAGAGGTAATAAAAAATGTGACATAATCAATTCCTCTTGAGCCTAACATGAAGAAATGAAACATACAATAATGAAGAATGGCTGAAGGTTACCATCACAAAGGCAAAGCAACTAGATTTTGCCTCAAAGAGCAGTATACTTCTTGAGAAAATCAAAGAAATGTGTATTGACACAAGCCCCCAGCCTTAAAGCCAGCACACAGTTGTAAATACAGTTAAGGATCTAATTACCCCTATATAATATAGCAGATAATAAATCCCCCTGATGCAAGTGCTCAGGCTTAAAGACATCATCCAATTGTAAATAGAATCAGCATACAGTTGTAAATAGAGTGAAATTTTAATTTACCCCTACATAATACAATAGACAGTAAATCTTCCTTATACTGAAATGTGTGTGTGTGTGTGTGTGTGTGTGTGTGTGTGTGTGTGTGTGTGTGTGTGTGTGTGTGTGAGAGAGAGAGAGAGAGAGACTGTGTATTCATTGTAAATTAATAAATCATGAATGCCAATTTGTGATGGGCATACTTGAAAATTACCTTTTATCTTGATTACCTATTTTCGAAATCTTGCTATCATTTTTACATAGACTCCAAATGACAAAGGATTGTGTGATCTTTTAAGTTATAAAGCTTTACTAATTGATTCTTTTTCATTAATTGTATGCAATAAATGGTTTGAGTGTGGTTTTTTCACAATTTAAAACTGACCATTCATTGTTAACTCACAAATTGAATACATAGGATCCTCTTTTAAGTTCTAGAGATTGGATTTCAAAATAAGCAATAACAACGATTTCAAAAAAATGACAAATTAAGCAATAACAGACAGTGTTGGGGCAAATTAAGCAATAACAACGATTTCAAAAAAATGAAGTGGACTTTCCCTCATCAATAGTCTAATAATAAATATATCACAAAATTTCATAATTCTAAAGTTAAGAAAGTTGCAGACCTCCTGATCGATATATACCATTACAAAAACATTGATTCAACAATATCAAGAAAACCAAAGTGGGTTTAGCCTAATTCATATTAGGCATATTATAACACTTAATATCTGCAGAATTAAGAGTGTTACAGAATCTAGAATTATGTTTCCTTCTGTTTTTTCACAATAGAGAAGAATAAGATAAAGAAAAAGAATGAAATCGAATTTAAGCTTAAGTGCTTTCATTGCTGATCTAAAAGGGTGGCATGGATAGAAGAACTAAAGAAAAGGAAGGGAGTGGAGTTGAAGCTAGAATATTACTTCACCTAATTATCATGAATAGTTTCCTAAAGTTACTACATCTCTAAAATATGATATTTCAAAGTGTTGGTATGCAAACTAAGGAACAACCTGACATATGACATGATCACTCTTAGAGATGACAAGAGACACAAGATGATGAGAGTTGGGAATTCGTCATTGAAGATGCACAATGACCTACATATAAGAAAATCGAAGATGTATGTCCCTGCCGCACCAAAGAGCCTCTTGTCACTTATAAGATTTTTGATATAAGGATATTAATACAATTTAACGTTTGGTATGTGTTCTAAATGATTTGAAAGTAGTGTCATTTGAAGATGCACAATGACCTACATATAAGAAAATCAAAGATGTATGTCCCTGCCGCACCAAAGAGCCTCTTGTCACTTATAAGATTTTTGATATAAGGATATTAATACAATTTAACGTTTGGTATGTGTTCTAAATGATTTGAAAGTAGTGTCATTTGCAAGGTGATTAGAGATGGTAATCCACCAAAAGAGGTATTGAGAATAACAAAAAATGAAAACCGCAAGCTTGGTGTCACACATTGACAAGGGAGTATTAGTAGGAAGAGGTCAACTTCAAGTTGTGTTGAATTGTGACAGCTGGATGCTACCAAGAAGCAAATTGAAGGTTTGGAAGAAAGGATCCAATGTACTGCAGTCTGATTCAGAAATATGTGGGTAAATTCCAGAGTGCTAGACACAGAATAAATAAATAACCATATTTTTAGGACTTTTTCTTTAATTAGAGGTAGTATATTGAATCGCAAGTTCTGAACAAATATGTCAGCTATAAATTAGTGAATTTGGAAAGACTCTTCCACCCAATTTTTCTACATGAGTATTTAACTTCTTTATTTTTATCTTGCACAGTTTATATCTGGTTTCAGTTCTATTCTAAAAGAGGTCTCTTCAGTTTCCATACAGGCTGATGATTTTCTTATAAAAAAAACAATCAAATTTTTGGTGGGTGTTAGTGCAATATCTTTCATTACTTTGGATATGTTTATCTTAAGTATGATATTGCACGTTTATTCTTGAGCTAGAGAGGCCATTGGCATAAGGAGGAGGCAGGGAATTCCAACAACCACAAATAAGCTAGGCATTTAGTTAAAAACAAGATCAGTCATCAGAAGAAGATTCTAGACAACCATCGAAAGTTACAGATATTCTTAGGATTCCAGTAATGGAATCTAAGTAATTCTTTCTCCAAATAATATTGGTTGCAACCTTAGTAATTGGGTGCCCTTTTTTTCTGTTATGAGTCGTAGCAAGAAGTTGAAATTGTGAATGTTTCTGTCAAGCAAAATATCCAAAATAAAATCCAACAAATTATCTACCTCTTGTATTGGATCTGCTCCAATCACTGCCTGAAATTCATAATAACTGGGGATTTCAATACCATTAAGAACACTAAGGACAAAGGAGGAGGATCACGAGTCAACGACGGATGTGCCATTTCCTTGATAGTTCTGATAGAAAACTTGTGGATTATAGACAGTAGAAACTAAGGGCAGAAACACATAACAGAAAAATTAGATTTTGTGATTATCTCTGCAGATTGGATAAGGCACGAAAGAATGATTAGAGCCAAAATCAATGATTACATGTTATTAGATCACTAACCTATACTTTCCAACATCATTTCTGATAACAGACACAAAAAGACAGTTCAGACTCAAAATGGCATGGCTCACTCAGTATGGCACACTGACTCCATCCTTGGAAGTTATTATAGCTGGGGATTTCACCGCCACTAAGACTAGGACCGAAAAATAGGGAGGATCATGAAACTACTAACAGCCATAATTTTAGGGATGTTAATTTGTTCAGGTAAATGCATAGATGATTATTTGGCTAAAACTACAAAGATAACTTCAAGTGGACCGTCCACAGCTAAACCTCTAAAAAGGTCCTATTTTACTAACACGGTGATACTTTCCATAATAACATTTTACGGCACTGAAACTTATATGATGATACCCTAAGATCATGCATTCTTACAACTACCAAAAAGTACAGAGTTACATCAGATTAACCAAAACCAATCCTCTTCCAAGAATCTATTTACAATAATTAATACATTTAAATTCTAGA
The DNA here is from genome assembly GCF_030272615.1 of Cryptomeria japonica. Classification (NCBI taxonomy): domain Eukaryota; kingdom Viridiplantae; phylum Streptophyta; class Pinopsida; order Cupressales; family Cupressaceae; genus Cryptomeria; species Cryptomeria japonica. The sequence goes on along the minus strand of NC_081412.1, from coordinate 598,819,145 downwards.
CATGTGTTCGCTCTAGACTAAGCCCACTTAGATGAATGTATTTAAATCCTATATCTATATACATATTCTTACTCTGTTTTTTTAAATTTCAGGTAAAGGAAACATAAATATAAAAATTCATCTAAGGCAGAGGAGGGAAAAAGAAAAAGCAAATTCAACAGATTTTGAATGTATTTATATGAATACTATTTTACAAATGAAATAAGAGCTATAGCTGGAGATCATTGGAGATCATTAAGCATGGGTATCAAATGACACTCTCTTAGACGTTGAAACCTTTTTGAGTGAAACTCCACAGGAAAATCTATGTCAGAGAGAAATCCCTTACAAAAATCCCATCAAGTGGGTGAAGAGGGACTAGTATGAAACACAGAGCAACTTACAAATTAAGCAAATAATTTACCTTATTGTATAAAGGTGAAACTGAAAGTATCAACCATAACAATGTTTTTTTTATAAACATTTCTTCAAAGCCATTGGCCCATGCTCCACTACAGTGGAGCTGCATAAAACTTAATAGCCTTGAAATAATCCCTCATAACAGTTGACCCAAGCTCCACTTCCCTGAAGTTGAATGAATCTGGAGAAATAAGCATGGTAGAATATTTTCTTTCAAAAATTTAGTCCTAAATTACAAACTTTGCAATTCAAATACAAAATTTTAAAATAATTTTAAATCAATTAGATAAATTGTACTAAAACAAGTAATTGAAAATGAAAGATGCTCCATCAAGATTCTCAAGAGTTATCCCATATCTAGTTGCATGATTTCACAAAAAATAACTTCAACAAATAAACAATCAATTTATTTTGAGAATTAATTCCAAAACAGTTTTTTATTTTTTATAATTGTTCTTACCATCTTGTTCAGTCTTTCCAATTCCATCCATTCTAATTGAAAATTTCACAGAAAAGTCTCCATAAGACTTGTGAAACACATTTGAAATATCTGTCAATTCAACCACAAAACAACATACTTACTATAAATAACAAATCTGTAACATTCTGTTTTCTAATGAAAATAAAATCCCTTAAATATCATTTTCTTTTCTTTAGCACTAGTTGATGTTATCTACCTGATAATTTTACTATTACTGAAAGTTGTACAAAACAATAACTACTGCTACAGAATTGGTTAGAGAAAGTTGATTGCTTTTTAATAAACGATAAAGCAAACTCTTGTTTATCAAAAAAGAGGAAAAATAAAAAATTAAGAAACATAGATAGACAAAATATTTAAACTATTGAACCATTTAAAATAACCCTAAAAACCTTGCAAATGTTCCAACTAAATATCAAACAGATTTAGGGTTAGGGTTATAATTATTGAATTAATACAGCTCAAATGATAAAAAGTTATCCTATTCTTTTTGAAATACTTTTCAAACGGTTGAACCTTTTAATATTTAAGGAAAGAACCCTAAAACCGTTCCCCAATCTCCGAGCACAGAAAATAACGTACCTGGATTCATAATCTTCCTTACACTCGTCGTAGGGCTGTTGCCTCTGTTCATAATCTAAGAACGTCATTCTTACTATCTCCCTCATATTACATCCAATCTACTTTCTGTAACCACACTTTCAACTCGTTCAAGGAGTTGCAGTGGGTAATTTTGACGATTTCCGGTCTTGGGCAGTTTGACGTGATTAAACAGAACCCATCCAAGCATTAAATATATTGTCTGGCTTTAGTGGGAGCGTGGCAGGATAACAAGGATTGAATCCATGCAGATGAACGCTTGTGTATGTTGTTGGGCCATTGTCTTACACGTATTAATTTTATTGAAAATAACCACTTACCAGCCCAATGCATCCAAGATCATGGATAATGACAGTGGTCACCGTTGTCACTGGTTGGCAATGAAAAGGAATTCTCTTAAGATATTATTTTTATTATTTTCAAAATGTGAGCTTTTTATTTTTGTAGTTGTTCTGTCATTTAGTTAAGAGTTGATTGAAGTAAATTATCAGGTAGAACTAATCATCTTTAAAATTATATCAAAGAATATATATTTTGTTGTGCACTTTGAATTTGTAAATTATTTTTGTAATAGTTAATTGTGAATTGATATTTGCAAATATCTTTGGTAAAAATTTGAGGTAGAGAAATATTGTGAATCCATTGAAGCAAGTCTGACAGGGTAAGAGAATTTTTGCATCACCTCTCGGCTTCTCTTCTATAGGTGATCTTCTTCTGGGTGGCCAGTGGGTGGCAATATTTTTTGCTTCATGGTGGCTGGTCAGCTTTTGATGCTATGCTCCCTTAACTCTTGTTTTTGATATTGTTGGTTTTCTAAGATTTTCTCTTGTGATTCTTGTGGAGTTATTTTTTATCCTCCAATTCCTTTTTTTCAGAATAGTATACTTTTAAATTATTAATGGAAATGCCCAATTCATAAAAAAAATTATGAATTTTTGTAATAGCCAAATGTCTTTAAAACTTAAGCTATTTTAGTAACTTCTAATAAGAAGATTTGGACCCTTTTTACTTAATGTTTAAAAAAATTTAAAGCATTTTTTTCTAAATAATTCTAACAATTAAGCAACAAAGTGACACATTTGTTAATAAATCAAATTAGACAATATACAATAAGAAAGAAATTTTATCTATATTGATTTAATTTTCAACTATGTCTTGTTGTCTATTGGCATTTCCAAGTGTAGGCTATATGTATTTCTTTGAATAGACAAAAAAAATTAACAAACATCATTCAAGCCTTCCAAAACGTAGTATAATTTTAAAAATAGAAAAAACAAGGCAAGAGCTAACTAGGACAACAATACACGTGAGAAACATCACTTTATGAGGTTCCAATTTACCTTGAGGGAGTCCAAAGCATCCCCCAAGCCTCTCCATCATCATTGTGTGATGCTCATTGCCTCAATAACCTCTTTTTTCTTTGTTTTTTATTCATCATATTGTTCGTAATCTCAACAACAATATTGAGGCTATATTCAATTTTTCTAAACATTTCATTAACTTTTAGTTCCAACTTGTCCTCACTTCAATTGCACCTTTTTTTAAGTATGTCAACTTGATTCTTCAAGGAGAGAACCTCCAATTCAAGTGCTATTTTCTTTCTTTCTAATTAGGTGGTGACCAATGTCTTGATTATCTATCATCTCCCTATCCTTATTCATAACCCTATTATAATTTTTGTCTTGCTCCTCTTCAATTCTTTCATGTTTACCATTGTCAACATATTCTTTACTTACAACATTCTCCTCCTAATCCTCGTCTCCATTTGTTTAATCATCCTCCTCTCCATCCTAACTATCAACAATTTCCACCTTATCTAGGATTTTGTTAGCACTAGATGTTCTAATGATTCTCGTCAATCTTCAACCACTCAAATGCCAAAGTTACTTATCTTTTCTATATATTTCACATCATCCTCTCTATTGTCTAGAATAATTTGAGGTTCAAAGCTTTTTTGGTCCCTTTTCAGTTTCTTTGAATGAGATGTAACTTTTGACAATTGGGTTTTTCTCCTATTAGGAATAACCTTGAGTAGTTAAACATGAAAATGAGGAACATTTGACAACATGTGGAGATTCAACCCAACAATATGGTCAAGTGAATTATTTTTATCTTCTCTATTTTTTTTTAATCTTGGCTGAGAGTGACTAACCTTGAATGAGAGGGGAAGGTTGGGGCATAATAGGCAATTGGAATTTAAAGATGGTGATAATAAAACGCTAGTGGGACAAAGGTAGGAGCATAATTGCCAATTGTAATTTAAATATTATCATAATAAAACCTTGGTGGAGATGAGGATTGGCACTATTGTCAACACAACACAACACAATTTTTAATTGACAAGAGCGTGTAGAAGGGGAAGCTAATAAGTTCACAATTTATCATGTGGTTAAGTAGGGGAAATGGTATGTGTGAACTATAGTAAACCTCCCTTATAAGTTATTTGTTTTTATTACATAGAAACTAACATGATTCCAAGGAGGAGGCAACTTGGTCCTATTGTAGTCATTTTGATGTCTTTATATATTTTCTATTTCCTTGGAGAAGTTTTCAACAAATTATTTGTAATATTTATTCCTCCTTCTAGGATCATCCCACATAAGAGGGTTACTTTTTTGGTCATGGAGAAACTTTCAAGCTGAAAAAGAAAAAAATTAAGCACCTTCAAACGAAGAGTACCCTTCATTCCAAGGGTTTTTTATGTTCACCAAAACACCCACCTTCAAATGAGCATGCATAAGTTAAGTGATTCATTTGAAGCCCTTTTTGGCCTATTTAAATATAGTTTTAAGGGGCTCAATTTAAACCCCCCTTCAATCAAAAGGGTTTTGTTAATTTCAACCCACTTATTTTGCAATTGCATGTCCCCCTCCATTTGCACTTTTTAACAGATTTTTGGCTTTCAATGCCTAAGTTGAAGATCAAAATGGAATCAACTTTACAAGCCCAATTGCAAGATCATATTCCTTAAAATGAGCTTTCTAACAAGTATAGTTTGACCAATTTGTTTTTGAAAAATATTTGTGCAAATGGTATTGATGTTCTTGAAGAAACAAAAAAAAAGAATTCTAATACACAAAAAGAGTTACATTCCTAATAGTACACCTTTGTCTAAATCGCAATTGGTTTGACTTCAAAACTTAATTTAAACATAAAAATCAATAAAATATTATGAAAGCAAAACCAAATAAACACCCTTGATATTGTAGTCACAAATCTAAATAATAAAAAAAAATAGAATTTAATCCTTCATAGAGAAAATTTTATGTGATTTATAGTACAAATAGCTATTTAAAAATGGTGTTTATTGTCAAAATTTAGTTATCAAAAGAGATGGTAATATAATATAATATAATATAATATTATTATCCCAGTATTTTATTTTATTATTATAATTACATATTACCCTATACATAAACAATATATTATTAATTTTGTAAATTTAAAAAATCATGTACAAATATTTATATGCATTTCATTCAATTTTATTTCCTTATGTCCACATGTTTGACATGCAAACAAGAGCATATGTTTTTTTTATGTGAGATGATTTTGTATTAAATTGTGTTATATCATGGAGTTAAATCTATCTTCTAAATAAAGATATTTAACATTCAAAATAATGTTTGAATCATTTTTCTTTAAATATGTTTTTATGTGAGATGATTTTGTATTAAATTGTGTTATATCACAGAGTTAAATTTCTCTTCTAAATAAAGATATTTAATATTCAAAATAATGTTTAAATCATTTTTCTTTAAATATTTTTTTATTAAAAAAATAGAATATCGAATATCTAACATTAAATGTCGTATTCACATTTATTTACAATTTATGAAGATAATTAACTTGAGAAATTGATTACATTGAATACATTCATCATTCGTTGTTGAGATGTCTTCTTTGTTGTTAATGCATGATGACATTGTGCGATTTAATCAAAATATAAGTTGAAGAGTTTTAAATATATGCATTTTATTTAATTGAACATTTTCTAATTAAAATTATTTAAGTAAAACTAGTTCAATTGAGGAGTAGAGTGAAATTGATGTTGGCCTTAGTTATATGTTCTTCCATTTTTTATATTGACTTCTTGTGTCATGCTCCAAGGAAACCTCATGATGCATTAAATATACAAGTATAATGATCCACCTCATAATAGAGTCAACTATATGTCAACCAACTCTTCACGTGCAAAATTCCAAACACTTGGAACACCAACTTAGCTAAGTCAACTCACTTCTAGGGGATTCCCTCATATCACTACCTTAGCAATGCATCCAAGACTAAGTCAATAAATCATGCCCCACTGGGAGATAACCAGATCAACCTCCAACACTAAACCAACACATCTATGTTCATTTTAAAACACCAATTGAAATGTTCTTATGATAACATCATAATACATCAAGAATAGACAAGCAAAAGATATCATACTTCGTGCCCGATTCTAGCATCAGTACATAATACCAATGTACATATCTAATAATAATACTTACATCCATCTCCAATTAGAGTGCTTCAATACATACATGATCAATGATACAAATGATTATACCATACAAGAAGAGAAGAGAATGTGAAGGACTCAATGTTGAGGAAGAAGGTAAAACCCATCAAGCTAGTCATGAACCTACTCCTCTTATCTACAATAGGGTTTGGCAATGCCACCCAACCATGTGGTACCCCCAAGTCAAACCCACAATGCATGTGGAGATAGTCGCACAACCCAAACACTCATATAAGAATATAAGGAATAGTAATGGGCTTACACGAGAGCTAAACACATGGAAAAATTGCTTAACATAACACATCAACCCAATAAGATTCCATAAAGCCACAACAAGATGAAAGTGTGAACAATGAAGCACTCACACTATGGAGAAACAATCAAGTAAGAGAAGGTGTTTGATCAACAATAAGTTAAATACCAAAATAACAAGGAATCATCCTCATTCAACAACAATAAGTGCAAGGAGGTTCCCATAAGAGCAACATCAAATAGCCATAAGACATATATCACAATGAGATAACAAAAAGATCAAGCAACAATAAGTCCATAGGTTGTTACTCAACTATCAAGACCTAGATAACACAGTGCTAAGTGCAGGGAGTGCCATCATGTGTGCTTGAAGGGATGGCACCACATGGAACCAAGTAGTTCTCTCATATGAATAGGAGACTCAATCATACTAGATCAATGCCTTCCCAATACATCCTTAGCCTTGTACTAGCACTCAAGGAATGCAAGGGCCATCCAATTATCTTTCATTTACGTTTAATCCCAACCCAAGTTTTGATTATGTTATGACTTGTCTTACTCTCACATTCCATTGAGTTACCCTAATAGCCACTTTGTTCCCCAACCCCAAATGAGATCCTCTCCCATGACCCACTATAGGACGTAGTCCTAAGCTCATCCAATTTAATCAAATGAGGAGTCAAAATTAACATAATGTGATGATTCATTGTACTATGTGTAGCATTTGAGATTATAATTAACAGTTGAGAAAACTCATCTAAAGGGGCCCACTTGGTGAGGAATTTGTGTATTTTCTTTTTCTACATTTACTTTTCAGTTACTTTTATTTTATTTTTTTGGTAGTTTTAGTAGTTGAATTTTCAAATAGTTTTTGTTAGTTAGAAGTATTGTTATTTTAGGATCAGTTTTAGTGGAGTCCTTTTGTCATAGAATGCAGTTAGAGTACTTTCCTTATAATGTTCATTTCACCACTTCAATTGTTTAAAGTTAAGATAGCATAATTCCTAAAAGCTTTTAGTGCACAAATAGTTCTATCCCATTTCAAGCTATGCATTTCTTGGTCTGATAAGATATCATGTCACTAAGTTGATACCTTACGAGCCATCTGTCTACAAACTTTGTCCTCATGATAAAGATAGGATAAAGATATCATGTCACTAAGTTGAGTGTCATGCCCAGTTATCTGCTAACTGTTTAAGGCCAACAAAAATACTGAAGGTAAAAAGGCCACGCCATGCTCTAAAACAACTAAACGCTAAAAATGCTACATCATGCATTTAATATTATTATTTCACTGTCATCTCCCACCTGTGCGGCAATGGGTCCTCTGGCCTGCAGGCCCAAAACGGAAACCCTACGAGCCATCTGTCTACAAACTTTGTCCTCATGACAAAACCCTACCAAAGATACCGTTCTACACTTCCACGTTGCATGGGCAGAACCCTAAATGCCAGCTGTGTGCAGTGCATGCTAACCGAGATCTTGATTTTGCCCCCTTCCTCTGTATCTAAGCATTCTCTTGCATTGGCTCTACAGTGCCTCCCCGTCTGCCATCTATAGTTTGCCAACACTCCCACCTTGCAGACAATGGTTAAATCCCTATCACATATATCTCTGCCAAATTGGGAATTAGACTTAGCATAGTCTTGACTTAGCACAAAGCAAGCCACACTATTGGCCGCCCAAACATATGATTGTAACCGTTTAATGCAAAGCCTCACCAATAGTTTTTTGCGAGCTAATAAAAATCAGAATAATTTTCACAATTATAATTACAAGAATAAGGAAAACAATCATAGATTAAAAAACAACAAAACGGAGCCACAGATTTTTGATATAAATATCATTGGAAGCATTGGAAGAAACTAACCTTTAGATTTTGGACGACACTGGTAGCTAGAAAAATTAAGTGAAGTTTGTCTAATAATATTATGAAGCTCGCTAAAGAATTTTTATTAATTGAAATCAAACTAACGAAAACAAATCCTCCTCCACCTACTGTTTCAATATATTTATCTTAGGAAAGAGGAGACACTGATTACTGTAAACATTGATAGTCTGTAAGCAATGCAAGTTTACCTTTGACACAACCATATCTATAGTCCACCTAATCCATTCAGCCAATACCTATTCAATTATAACATTGGTCATTTTTTGTAGGAGCTCAAAATCAAGTACCAATAAATAAACTACCAACTACAACTTAAAGATGGAGAATATACATTTGATGCAGCTACTCTAAGATATTTTCTACAAACATCAAACTAAATTATATGCATTTCAGATTGTACAATTCCTCAACTATATCAACTAAGACACTTCCTTCTTTGTACAGGTTATAGTGCCAAGCAACCACGCTGATGTCTGTGCCATTCTGCAACAAATCCTTACATTAACAAGAACACCACTTCACGTGTTGAAGAATGGTGTACGCAACGGTGGAAGAGGAATAAGTTTCATAAAATCAACTTTGTCCACTTTCATTGATGAAATCAATGATGAATGTACCAAAGCTTTTTTGTAAACACTTGCTTCATCCAACATTCAGGTAAGAACAAAAGAATTCAATGTTCAAAACACAACTATTACCATTTAGTAGATTCCAAAACCTTTTTAACACCTCTACTAAAATCTTTGTTCCAATGGCAGGTCACTGGAACACTAAAAATAAAAAATGTCTAAAAACCACCATATAAACCACTTTATAACTTTGTGGTGTGTGGTGTGCCACCAAATAGTTCCCTTGACTCACACATCAACCAACAACTCTACACAATGCATCACATGCGGAACAACCACAGCCTTCACAAACCAGCCTTTCATGCGCTGCACACTTGAAACTGTACATGGCATTGTTGACTGCAACTTGCACACCAAACTCTAGAAAGAACTTTTTTATGCTTGCAAAAATACTATTTGAAAATTATTAAAAAAATGTCCACAGTTGTCTATCTCATACACAAATTTGAAATGTATGAAACATTCACACTTGCCATGAACAAGTCCATCATCGTCAACAATATGTTGCCTCTGAATTAATTGTTGTGTAAATTGTAGAATGTATGAAAGGCGGTTGCCATCTGCAGGAAGATTCAGCTTAATCAAATGCTTTTGCACAAAGTAATGTAAAGTATATCTCAATTTACGTTCTCTATACTTTCTATATTTGATAAGAGATACTAGAATAATGCTACCAAAAATGTCAACTGCATTATAGCAAAGCCGAGGGTAACTATGAGAAAACACTTTATGGGTGCATTGTGTTCCACCAAGCTTATCCTAGATATAGTAAAATCACAATTGCTATCACAGTCTTGCAATGGTAGTAAGTCCGTGCACCTTCTTGCGAACCACGTAACTCTGGTTGTCACTGACACTGCTATGTGTTTGTTCTATTCATTCTATTTTCTTTTCTTGATTTTTGTTCTGGTATTTTTGTTTTAAATTACCAAACAATACATGCATAAGCAAAGATTCACATTCGTAAGAGTGAGCTCAAGTAGTGCGCATTGATGGTACAATAAGGGAAAAATTAAAGAGGGCATCTAACATTAGGGACCCTTTTAAAATGTCAATTGGTGTAAAATGTATTCCACATTACTATTACTAACAGTATGGTTAAGGATCAGCTGAAAAATGATCAGATACACAACCATTCACAGTGCCAGTCATTGTACGAAGCCAAAAAAAAATAAAAAAATCATCAACTCTATTGAATTTCCAAGTTATTGCATCTGCTGCTGCTCTCTGCTTCTTTCCCCATATTTCATAGGTTAAGTGATTCATCTTCTCAAAAAAGTAAGACTGCTTATCCTTGGTTAAGTTTAGATTGATTCAAATGTCAAAGGTTGAGTGGTCTTAATTTTGTTAATTTTGTTGGTTTTATGAATCCAGAAGTGAAGGCAAACATCATACTGAGCATAGACAGCTTCTTTAAATTTGATACTTAGTTCTGCTTGATTTCTTCAAAAACAGTAAGTGTTAAAAACTCCGATAACCTTGTCCTAAAATTTACAAGCTATAGATCAACTAAGGTATATAAATGCAACACATCTGATATTTTGCTATGGAATATTTTACCCTATGCCTAATGCTAATGTTCATTGTCACATGCTCTCATCTGTTTTCTGCAATTGGCACTTGCTCTCATCTCTACACGCTTCTGTATACAATCTGTTTTCTGCAATTAAATATGATGATCATAGAATATGGAGTGTGATCCACAAGTTGATATAAATAAATTGCACAAGATTTCCAAAACAGTGAACAAACAGAAGTGTCCTTAGCAGTTTGAGCAGAATAAAGTTGAATGAGCAAGGAAACCACAGTTTCCAACATTTAAAATTTAATAATGGAAGTTATTGGAAAATATCAGTCAAAATAATTCTCAACAAGATTAATGTCTGTGTACGGTTATGTTGCTCCAACTAATGGAAAACAACAGCTAAAAATATTGGGGAAACAATGGATTAAAACATAAATCTTAGAGCGTAAATCAAATGTCAAGAAGAAACTAGTTTTAAATTTGTAAATATTGCAGAAATATGAAACTCCGGACATTACCTTGAGAAACATGGATCTTATTAAAACATAAATCTGATGAGAAGTTAGAACAGAGCGTATATCAAATTTTAAAAGATGAAACTAGTTTTAAATGTGAAAATATTGCAGAAATATGCGACTCCTGCCATTACCTTGCTCTTCTGCTCCAGCATTGCTACAAATATTCAATTTTAAACAATATGCAGGACTCCAACAGCTGAATGGCAGCTCTTGTCTTATTGATAAACTATAATATTCGAGTTAATATTAATATAAAGACATGATAATTATGTTTATTTCAACATTCCAGTTTGGAACAGTATTTAGATTGAAATTAATATTGTTACTGCTAAAAGTATGAATATTAATATTTGTGGTATATGAAATGATGAGAATATTACGGTATATATTTATCTGCTTAAAAAGGGAAGTTGTAACTCTCTTATTTTTGTTTCAAGGGAATCAACGGCCAATTTGATATGTATAGACAGATGACATTTCACGACATTAAAGATAAAATCACAATAGAGGATATGTACCTCTTGGGATTAATAAGTATACGTGTTTATTTATTTAATACACTTAAAGCTAATTATAATTTATTTCGAATATATATAAAAATGTGTTTTTTTAAGGAGTGCTCGAATTATTTTAAAGCACCTCAATCTTAAGATCCTTGAATTATTATTGCCACCGAACTCTATTCTACGCTTGTTTACACTATATTAACTTTACTTCTTATCACCATATTGATATTAGCATACCTCATTAATACGAGTGTGATTATTATAATTTTTAATATTTTCTATTATATTAAATTGGGAAGGGTCCAATTTATTACAGTTCCAAATAAAAAATCATTAAAAAGATTTGGAAATCAAGCCCATCAAAAATCATAGATAGATGAAAACAAAAATTAAGTAATATATATATATATATATAATATTTAAAATAAAATCCAGAAATAACAAATTGAGAACAAAAAGCAATAAACAGAACATTAAAAACAGGGGCAATCAAAGAAATGTAGTGCAAATCTTCCAACATTTCATCTTTGAGCTCCTTTTTCTTCTACTTTCTTTTGAATCTATGACGGACATCTATATCAAGTTCAGGTTCTCAATTCTTTATTTCTAATGTTAACACTAAGGTGTAAATACAATTATTTAATTATATTTGTTTGAGGCATATATATATGTCCTTGTTTCCAGGATAGAGGCTATAAAGGGCTACCATAAACTCAGTATTGTTGTTTTACAAGGATTGTATAGGGTGTTAAGTGTTTTAAAATTATTTTAAAACATAAATAAAATCACATAAAACCATTAAGATACAAACGGGATTTTTCATGAAAAACTCTTTCTGATAAAAATGGCGACATAGAATAACTTTTATTAACAAAAATGAGAACCACCCAATGGACACCAACCTCAATTACATAAGTGAGCAGCAACTCTCAGAGATCATCAACTCTTCTCTCTTAGAAAATCACATAAACAAAAACAACTCCTTTCATGGAAAACAATTCAATCACTCACCTTCCAAAACTACACATGCTTACTCTGTTTGCTACTTCAGCCACCAATTCAAAAACACCATCAATCAGAATGCAAACTCCAATTGTAGAAGACCATAACTATCTTTACACCACAGCAAAACTCTATTCTTCTCACATATAGTTGAAGCACCCAGCTGTTATCAGAATAAATTAATGCTGCTCATCTCCAGAAATACACGTCCAACATTTCCAGAATGATTAATGTTGCTTTTGTTTTGTTTTTTTTGTGCAAAATGAGCTTTACATTATAATTCCGAATAGCAAAATCTCCTTTAATCTGCAGCACTAGGAGTTCAATGCGACCAAATATTGAAAATATTGTAATATGCTGCAGACCAAACTGCAAGTAGCATGTCAGAAAAATCTAAATTGCTCCGAACAATTGTACATGTACAAATTTGGCTATTCGTGCAAAGAACAAATGATGTGACTCACATGAATAAATTTGCAAATGCTGCTAATTGAAACTCCCATGAAGACACATGAGAGTAAATATTAGAATCATATTGTAGATTGCAAATCAAAGCATGTTCAATAGTGTCACATTTGATTGGATATTTTAAATCCTGGCAGTATGACAGAGTGTTTTGGTACATTATCAGATATATTACCACGACCAACCATAGATTCATCTATAGATTTCATTGACCTGAAGGTTTGAAAAGCCATCTCTGAATGAAGTTCTACACATGCCGTAGCCATCGCAGAACACTCAAAGTCGGAATCAACTTCAGCAACACGAAGAGCCCAATTGCGAATCCATTCCAGCCCTTTTGCAATTTGAGCATCACCTCCACTTAAAGATGCTGCTATAAATGATGGATGGAGAGATATCAATATGCGAGATGCTGCAAAAAGAGCCGATATTCTAACATATGCTTCTGGGTGATTAGAAATCTCCCGAGAACTCAGCATATCCAGAAGAACGGGAGCCAATACTGATGCTTCTGGATGCAATGCCACACACTCCATACAAACTCCAAGCATGTATATCAGTTTTCCAAGAACCACAAAGTCTCTTCCAAGGAGATCAACACCATGCCGCTTCTTATCATATCCACTCATGACTGGAAGCATGAAAGCTGCAGCATAGGAAGGGAATCTGTTTATTGACCATGTTTCAGACTTCTGAAGTTGCCTCTCCCTAAGTTGCATGGAATGGTGACCCCATCTCCTCGATTTCCCAAATTTTTTCTTTCCAGATATTGATGGAAGCTCTCTCTCATAACGACTAGACCAACTTAGCATTCCTTTTGAATCAGAAACTTTCCTCCAAGGACCAGCCCCAGGTGGTGATATTTTACTACTAGGTAAGTACCATGGGTTGCTGCCAGATTTAGTGGGCAGCTCGGTAATTGTAGATAAGCTGCCCCCCTCACTTAAATTTTCTCTTTTAAGATCTCTACTGTTAGAAAGCTCCTGTGCTGCATCTGCCATAACATCAAGTATCAAAAGCCGTTGACTGACATCAACATTTGGTGAGTACAGTTCCTTTGTAATGACCTCCACAGAGCTTAACGGACATGATACCAGCAATGCAACAAGAGAGCAATGTCTTTTTCCTTCTGCAGATTCCTCTTCTCCCTCAACAGTTACATCACTACATCGAACATGGACAAGTGCTCTAACAAGGTCAACAGCGACAATGCTAAGTTCATCTGGAACTGCTCTTACAAGCTTTTCAATGACCTCAAGTGCTCCCTCAACAGCATCTGGGTTGTCTGTCTTCCTCAATGAAGCCACACATTCACTTAAATGTGAGGGGAGTGTTTCTCTTTTCAAGTCAGATTCATCATCTGACATATCATAAGGCTGTAGAGAAGATTCACTCTGATTTTCGGACTCCACACTTTCATTGTCATCTTCATCAGTCCAGTCTTGTCTGTTTAAGGTCGCTAGGTCAATAACTTCATCAGGGTCATCCACCTTAAGTTCATTAGATTTCCTTCTATTACTTTTGATATCCAAGGAGTTTGTTCCTCTATTGTCCTCACTCAAGCTGGTTATCTTCTTGTTATCATTGCCACTATGAACACCAGCATTTTGATACTCCAGGATAGGTATCTTAGCATTATTGTCCTCACCAACTGGAGGATGAACAGCAATATTTGCCCTCTTTTTTCTTGTTCCAGCTACTCCAAATTCCCAATCAAGAATCTCTTCTGCACAGTTTTCATCATCCAGAAAGAGAGGGTTCTTTGCATCAATAACTTGAGAAAAAACCAAAGCCACACAACTTGCCATCTTACGCACTGGAGAAATTGGGCTTTCTAGCCTGCAACTAACTCCTTGAAGAAGTAAATGCAACAGCTCTCCAGATTGTCATGTCCCCATTGAGGAGTTATACGATCAGCATAATAAAGTTAATAATGCAATTATCCTAAACTAATACATTAAGTATATTGAAGGAGAACGGTCAACAAGAGACACGAGATGCGTCTCATCCTTGTGACCTTCCACACTAGCACAGGGTATATAGAGGCACAAGTATCACGTCAACAAGGGGGGAAGAAGATAGATCATTTTCAGGAATTATATACAGTGGCCTATTATTGTTATTCTTATCAAACGTAGCACAGTTGCAGAAAATATCATGTACGGACATTAATAGCATAATTATATCAGACATTGCTGTTAAAACATTACCATCCATAACATCTGTGTGTACTGTTTTTTACATCAGAAATAACAATTAACAATCTGAATTATATCTATTACAAAATCCAAGTGCAAGTATTCAATAGGAGTAAATTCCAAGACAGATTGGAAAGGGGACATTACAGTGGTATCAGAGCATAATCCTGTCAACCTGTGCAAAATAGTTAATGCAAAACTTTCGACGCAGAAGAAGTACGTCAGCCATGGCAGAACAGTTAGCAACTGAATTTAGAACATTCATGGAGCAAACTAATGAGAAGTTTGAGAAGACCAATCAACTAATCCAACAAGCTATTCAAAGTATTAACAAAAATAATCATGAGAGACCTATCTCAAATTCGGGAAGAGACACTCATTCAAACCATTCCGAGAATCAACATTCAACTCAAAGCTCCATCCTTAGACCTACTATGCCCTCATTCTTACCAAGAGAAGAGCCCATGATGGAAGTGGAGGAATCAATAATCGAAAACATTGATGAGATAGCAGTAATGTACGCAAGGCTTGACCCCGAAGTACAAGAGCGCATCCCTTTTAAAGAATATTACGAAGTTCGGAAACAAGCCAACCCGAATACGAGGAAGAGGCATGTTGACAAAGATCTCCAGGTTAGGTTGAGTAAAATGACATTACCATACTTTGATGGGACTGGAAAATCTTCAGCGCAATCGTGGGTTCAAAAATTGGATACATATTTGTCACTCAGCCCAATGACAGAAGATAATGCCATCAAATTTGCTACCCTTCATCTAACAGGGATAGCACATGATTGGTGGCACCATGGTCTTGTTACTCAAGATCACCGAAACATTACTACTTATGGTGAATTCACTCAAAGGCTCATCTTAAGATTTGATCAAAGACATCCGGAATGGTACTTCAAAGAACTAACGTTACTCACACAACAAGGGACAGTGGAAGATTATGCAAATGAATTTCAGAATTTGGCAGTCATGGTCCCCAACCTCTCTCAAGGAAGGCTCACCTATTTATTTGTAGAAGGGCTCAAAGACTCCATCAAGAAGATCGTCAATCCATTGGAGCCTCAAAATTTAAGTGAGGCAATACAAAAGGCCATCAAGGTTGAAGATAATTTCTCAAAGGAAAGAAGATGTTGAAGCACTCCAAAAGAAGAGTTGTACTCATATGTAAAATTTACACCATTGTA
The DNA here is from genome assembly GCF_030272615.1 of Cryptomeria japonica. NCBI lineage: Eukaryota > Viridiplantae > Streptophyta > Pinopsida > Cupressales > Cupressaceae > Cryptomeria > Cryptomeria japonica. Next base: position 598,802,977 of record NC_081412.1, on the reverse strand, counting down.
TATTAATTGTAAATGGGCTCAATAAAGTCAGCACCTCTCTAGACATTAAGGCTCAAGGAAGCCAAAGATGGGCAGCTTGACTCAAGGAAGTGAGCACCCTAAGTAAGAATAAGGGCTCAAGGAAGCCAAATGTGGGCAGCTTGACTCAAGGAAGTCAGCACCCTAAGAATAAGGGCTCAAGGAAGCCAAAGATAGGTAGTTTGACTCAAGGAAGTCAACACCCTATGTAAGAATAAGGGCTCAAGGAAGCCAAATTTGGGCAGCTTGACTCAAGGAAGTCAGCACCCTAGGAATAAGGGCTCAAGGAAGCCAAATGTGGGTAGCTTGGCTCAAGGAAGTCAGTACCCCTAGTAAGATGACTCAAAGGAAGTCAATCCATTTTAGACCGAGATGGCTCAAGGAAGTCAGTCTCTCGAGATTGGGTAGAGATTGCTCAAGGAAGCCAATCTCTCACATATGGACAAGTTGGCTCAAAGAAGCCAGTCCCCCTTAAGTTGGGCAATGGCTCAAGAAAGCTAACCCCTCTAAGTTGCAATATATGCAATATAAATTAAGTAGTAATCTCGCTAATATTTATTATTACTTTGGTTTATATATATTAGTGTTACTAATCTATGTGCAGGTACATTCAAGAACAAGGAGACAAAGTATAATAAGACAAGGAGCAATTGCTTGGGGACAAGCAAATTCAAGAGGGGGAGATTTGTCATGTCCCCATTGAGGAGTTATACGATCAGCATAATAAAGTTAATAATGCAATTATCCTAAACTAATACATTAAGTATATTGAAGGAGAACGGTCAACAAGAGACACGAGATGCGTCTCATCCTTGTGACCTTCCACACTAGCACAGGGTATATAGAGGCACAAGTATCACGTCAACAAGGGGGGAAGAAGATAGATCATTTTCAGGAATTATATACAGTGGCCTATTATTGTTATTCTTATCAAACGTAGCACAGTTGCAGAAAATATCATGTACGGACATTAATAGCATAATTATATCAGACATTGCTGTTAAAACATTACCATCCATAACATCTGTGTGTACTGTTTTTTACATCAGAAATAACAATTAACAATCTGAATTATATCTATTACAAAATCCAAGTGCAAGTATTCAATAGGAGTAAATTCCAAGACAGATTGGAAAGGGGACATTACACAGATGATTCCAGTTCTTTTTTGGTCATTTTCTGCAGTGACATACCTATTGCTGCTGTAATATATGACTGTTGTTCCATGGAAGTCGATTGAATAAAGTCCCTTTTGGCCCATATTTGAACAAGATGTCTCACAATATTAAGTTGAATATTATTTGTGTCCTCTTGGGAATGCTCTTTTGATGCAGGTGAAGAACGGAAGACAGAAAATTGTAATATCCACCTCAAGCAAGAAATAGGAAACACCTTCCAAAGTAAAAATCTCTCAGTAAATAACGCCCCGATACTTGCTTGATTCATAAATATCTTGTCAAATAATGTCCGAATCATCCAATAAGCTTCTTTGTCATCAAGATTTAAAGCAGCCATATGTCGTAGTAAAGCTTCAGTCCATCTCTCCATTGCATAGGAATCTTTTATAGCTGTAGTGATAGCTTGCCAAAATGTCAGCCCACAACCTGTCTCAACTGATTCTGTTGAAGCATGCATCACATCTTCTGCATTTATGCATTTCCTAACATGTTGAAGAAGTGTCGGAATCATTTCAGATGCAACAATATCTGCATGCCCACGCCTACAAATCCTTGCAAAAGTTTCACCAATAAAGGTAAACACACCATCACCCATGACTATATTTGAAATTTCATTTTCAGACATTTGCTTATATCTTTCTTCTGCTGCAGCAAGTAGCTGAGTTGTGACCTGCTTGAAGAACTGGTGAGCAGATAACACCCTTGGGGCTTCCAATCTCACTTTATCAGGAATGGATGCTACCAATTGTGCCATTCTTGAGATCTCCATAACTGTAATTCCTTCCTTGTTCTCTTGTTGTGTTTTGAACTTAAACAAAGTGCTGAGATCTAGAGCCATCCTCTTTATCCCATCATTCTCGACAAAGCAAAGAGCCAAAATCCTTTCAGCATTGGAACTAACTGCATGGACATCAATCTCTTCATGGCTGGCATTACTGTGGTCATGAGGTAGACTAAGCATCAATGCTTGCAATGCATCACTTGCTGGTGCATATAGAAAAAACTTGTCAAACACTGACACACGAGCTGACAAGGGGAAGCAAGCTAACCAATTCGAAGCAACTTCGAAAAGTAACACTTTTGACAAAGTTGGAAATGCAACACCACTATAGAAGGAATGTCTGAAGGCTTCATGGGCAATATCTTTCCAGCTTTGAATCCCAACTGCCTGCTTTGCATTGTCTTGCACAATATAACCTGGTTGTTTTTGAACATTGAATAGCTTGGATGCCAAGGGCTGGAGTGCACATATAACTTCATTGACATGAGTTGCAGAGCCAACAGTGGTATCAAGCTGTTTAATATATTCCAGAATATCTGCTTCTAAATCCTTTGTATTTTTGCTTTCCATGGCTAAATAATGTCCCGATTCTTCACAAGTTCATCTTAATTGACCTTGTAAACTCCTGGGGTTTTCCAGTTCCCCTCACAAGCTCTCCACGAAGTAGAGCAATGTTATGCACATATGAATTTGATTTTCCATGCATATTTATACTCCATCTAGCTACCTAAATTCCAACCTGCAGCCGCTTTTAAGTCGTTTACTGGTTGGGCTCTTTGTTCAGGTTTTGGGGTGAAGATTCAAACCTGCCACATAGCGGTGACCATGTTGAGTTCAACTGCTTGTGATTTCAAGCTGCCATGCTTAAGGAATCTCCTTTTACTCTTGATAAACATTCAACCCAGAAGTGGGCGGTGGCACTTCATCTCTGATCCTGGAAATGGAGGCTACATTATTCGAATTACTCGATTTTAACTGCCCTTTTAGAAATGTTGAATGCCACGGATGTTGACGGTTGCTGAAAACATCCCTACGAAAAATCATAGAACCAGTATTTATGTTGCTTTTGTTACCAGACTTAAATCCTTAATTAAAAAAACTCTTTTATACTCCTAGACTAAGTATTGCCATCTCTATAACAATCTGCTACAAAACTATACATATTCACGTCAAAACAGAAAAAAAATTAATTATTTTTCTATATTCTTTTCGACTGTCTTGACCTCCCACACTTATCAACGCTATTCCCTGTATAATGTATATACTCCCCTCACATGATATACTCGACTGCAATTCCAATTTTCACAATCGACTGCAATTCCAATTTTCATAATGGTCACTACATCATCCTTACAACACGTCTCCAAAAAAGTCACATTTAAAAATAAATTAAAAAAAACTCCACAAGCAAACCAGCAAATTCTCTCACTAACAATAAACCAAAAAAAACACAGCCCACAAACTGTTTTTTAAAAAACGTTTTCTAGAAAAATAAGGGCTGCAAAGCAGCGAAGTTCCTACCAAAGTGTAGGAATGGATTTGCTTTTGTCTATGTTGTCTGTTATGTTTGTTTAAAAACATCATGAGAGTATTTTGTCTACAAATGACAGAGAAAGCCTATTATGTAATGTGGGTCTACAAAAAAGACTGTTGCATTCAGAGCTAAACTAAAGACATGAGACCTTCAAGCATTGAACTAAAAAGAAATAATGAATAACAAAGAACAGAAAATATCCTCCTTTGCGTTTGTCCAGAAATTGTCACGTTGGGTGGGTGGAAACAGGGTAAGGGTGATCAAATTTTAATGAAAGAGGAATTTTGTTGTTCTGAAAATGCATAATCACTGTCAATGCACCCAGAACGTTTTTAAACTAAAATTCATACCTAGCCACAATTGATATTTGTAGCAAGAATTGCTTCGAATGAGAAACAGTATTTCATGTCAGACAAAACAGGAAAATCCAAGGTTAACAAAAGTTGCATTCCAGTGCACAAGAATTTTATGAAAGTAGATTCATCACCAGCGTAAATGATAAATGAGGAAAAATATCATTATTGTGACAACCAGTTATCGTAATTATTCCTGGACATGTCTGAAACCACAAAAGGTGAAATCTCATAAAAATTTAAAAAATCCAAAATTGAATATGTTAACAACAATGGGTTTTGTTTAGGCTTATAATCTTTTGTCACCTGTGACATAAGTGGTCTATTCTACATAGAAAAGTCGATCACATTCTAAGAACCTAAAACCACAAGGAAACATTGAAATAAACTATGGGCCTAATAGGGAAGAGCTCATAAGTCTTAAAGTGTACTGTGGTACAGAGTAACAGACCTGCCTGATCTCATGTCTTTATCCCATGTTAAAAACAAAAGATCTTATCATCCGTTTGATTGGTACTTTTTCAAAGAAGAAAGAATCTATGATACATTGAGAAGTCGACCAGAAAGAGAGAAATGCATATGTTCCTAAAGGCTGTCCCTCAGTTCAAATGTGAAGGATATCTAAAACTTCTTGATAAAATTTATATTGTTATTGGAGGTCATTAGTACAAATTGATCTTGTGCGCATATAGTAAACAACTTTGTAGCAGATCTTATAAAACCATTATCTCACCTACGAAACGTATTGCTAAACAACCTATATCGCAATTGTAACGGCTCACCAATCACATGTCTTTATTGGCAGAATCAAATAATTATTGATTTGTTCATTGGAAAATATCAAATTACAGCAACAATAATCCCATACAAGACGTGCAGCTAATACGCAGGTAATCAAAAATAAAAAGCTAGCTTCAAAACTACAGTGTAGAGCAACTTTTTTCTTCTTGCAATATATAATTTTTAACCAGTTTATATTTTTATCTGACAGACCAAATGTCTCACAAGACCATTTGCCCCCTAGAAGGAGAGGTTCTAATATAGCTACAGCCATGTGTAAGACTATGTTTTAATGATTGTTTTGTAGATGATAGAGATGGCCGAACTTGAGAAACCACTACAATAGCAATTTCTTTCCAAAACAGACAACTTCCCAATTTGTAAAGCACAGTTTTATGGAGAACATAGTCAATATTCAGTTCAAAATCAATAACCTTAATGTTTAAATTCAGAATACTTACCCACGATGCCATAATGATAGTGAGCAGCCGACATAGTACCAAAATCCATTATTTTTTACAATTTCTTGTCTAGGAAGACATGTGCACAAATTTGAAGTAAACTAAATTTGAACCTTACCTATCTTGAACAAGACATGTTCACAAATCCACTAAAATAAATTCAAATTCAAATTGGATTGATAGAAACAAACATAGCCTATCAAATTCATTCATCTCGCTTGCGGAACTGTAACCCTAATGGTGGTCGTCTTGCCTGTTGATCTTGTTCGCTCCCCTGTTGCCATTCTCCCTGATGGCACCCCGACCTTGACTGCCGTTGCAGCTCCTGCAGGTCCCTCCTGGGCGACGGTGGCTGTAGAGAAACCCCGTAACGGCTCTGCACGGGTACAGTCTACTGTTCGCAGTGGGAGGGGAAGGGGGTTTATCCCCGTCTCATGTGCAGCAGCCTCTATTAATGTGAAAAAGGAGGATTCAGATCAGGAAATAGAGAATAATGTGAAGGTTTTTATGGAGCATGTAGATTCAAGGGTATTTTGTCCAGCCTCACAAATGGATCTTTCATTACTGGGATCCACTCATTTCTCACACTGTCCACATATACCTTATGGCTAAAGGTTTTTTTTTTAGCTAAATTTGAGAATGCAAAGGATAGGAAAAAAATTTTGTATGAAAAAATGTCGCTTTTGGCCAAACCATGGCACTTTGATTTTAGCCCCCTTTTTGAAAAGTTCAACAAAATCCTGGTTTGGGTTCGGCTCCCTTATCTTCCTATCCATTTGTGGACCGATTTTCTCTTTGAGAAAATTGGTGATGCTATAGAGAGTTTCATTATGGTGAATAATGAATCCTATGAGCTTTATCACACTACGTTTTCCCGCATTTTAGTGGAGCTAGATGTGTCTAAGCGACTACCAGCTGAGATTGTCATTAACTCCTCTTTTGGCAGCTGGATCCAAACTTTGGATTATGAAGGCATTCCGTTCAAGTTTTGAAAATGTTTTAAAACCGGCCATGTGGCTGGGAACTGTGGGCTTGAGAAGAAAAATCTTGCAGCTTCATGGTGATCGGGGGCCTCTTGCCTCCATTATATAGTTAAGAAATATGTGGACTCTTCTAATGATTCTTTGAAAGCTAGGGTTTCGATGGCTAGTGCAGACTCCTTATTGGCAAAGAATGTTTCTTCAGATGCCACTGAGGATGGCTCGGTGATTAAAAATGTTGGATTACAAGATGTTGTTGTCTCTTCTGCTGAAAAAGGTTTGTTGTCTCTTACCCCGCCGACAGCTTCACAGGGTGTTGTTACTTCTCCTGTCCCATCTGTTGATTGTGGCCATGTACCTTCAACGATTGTAGCTCCCTCTCCTTTTTCTCCTTCTTCCAATCTGGATAGATCAGTGGTGGGCTCTTTGGATTGGTCTACGGCGGCTGCTAGAGTTGAAGAGGGTTGGATTACTGTAGAGGAGAAATATTCAAAGACGTTCAAGCCTTGTTTTGATATGACTCTTCATTCCCACAAGGTTGGTTGTAAATCTTGAGGGCCCTCGTAGTGGGCTACTTGGGGTGGTTTTTTTTCACCCTATCTTAGGATGGGTTACCTGCTGTCTTTCAGGGCAGACTCTGGTTTTTGGTTGTGCCTCTCTCTTCTTTGTAGAGAAGTCAAGTTCTATCCCTAGTTTGATTTGCATGGGTTACCTCCCATCTTTTGGAGTAGTTTCTGTTGTTTTGGTTGTTCTATCTTGTTGGCCTTTCAATGCTATATCTATTTTATATTCTGATGTAAAAGATTGATGCAAAGGGTTTCAGGGGCCCTTCAAAACCTGTTTTCCCTTAATCAAAAAAAAAACATAGCCTGTCAAATCAGTTTCAGTCACAATAAAAAAGTCACTATTGCAAAAAAACCTGAAATGAATTGTTTGAGTTTTGACATGTTTTATATGGCACATATGTCTGTATGCTCCAGCCATGGTCAATGTCTAGATAAAAATCAGAATACAAAAAAGTATCAGACAAAGATGAGTACAAGTTGTGGATACATTTGCGAGTTTTGATATAATAGAGAAAGAGAATGCAACATAGATAGCATTCCATAATAAGTGTTAGAGTTTGAGCATTCAAAGTGAATTGGATATGTATATGGAGTGTCACATAACAAACCATGATACGATGTACTTGAATACCAAACACCAAAAAGCATATTTTGTTTCCATATACAAAAAATACAATTAAGTCGTGCAATAGTGCTATGCAAAATAGAAATTTAAAGGTTTTGGATTACAAAGTGCCTATTGTTTAACAATCCGAACAATAGTGTTGTTCACGACTAATGTGAATTTGCCATAAATTTGCAATTTGCGCAACATAAATACCATTGGTGAAATGCCTTGTTCGTATTGTTCATATGTTATTTCTATGATTTCTAGAAAGTTTTGTTGAAGAATATATCCATGTAGAGAGCAATCGATGTTGCCTTATTGCGTATTCAAGGTGCACATTATGTTGTGGTGGCAGGAGAGTTGTGTAGCAGTATTGCAAAATGTTCATTGGATAGAGTCTATGTCAATGGCAATGTCAAATGATAGCAAGTGGTGACATGTTGTGCAACATATCTCATAAGGTGGCAAATCAACATTCTTTTCCTTTAGTGTGCCAACAACCTGAAAATGTAATATAGTTATAATGCATTCTATAGAACAAGCAAAGAACTACATGTACTATGTAATAGAAAGCTAAAGGTAAAGTATTAAAGTGTTGTGTGCTTACTTGGATGTTGCATTTGGCAAGTGTTTGTATATGTACTTTTGTACATTGATCTTTGAGCTCTTCAACAAAGGTAGATTGGGATGGGTGGAAGGTGTGTGTGCCCTTAGGACCATTATGAACAATATTTTCAAAGTGGATGAGGGACATATCTGCTATTGAAAAAAGTTGTTGTAAACTTGAACAAATTTCTATGTAAGCATTTGAGATAAAGACCTGTAAAAAGAAAGATTGGTGTGAAGGAGAGTAGTGCAAAGGAGAAAGGAATAAGAAAAGAATATATGAATAATTCAAAATGTACAATGGCCATATCCTCTTGTAGGTCGTCATCCTTGACATGGACTTGAAGGTGAGTTTTGTTCACATGGTAACCTATGCCAATCACTGCAAAGGAGCCAACCAAGTAGTTGCAATCAGCCTCTATTAGTTGTGAAATGGTGAAGTCAGGAGTTAGCTTGTGTTACTCACAAACATGCACTATAGTTTCAAAGGTACTCTTTGCCGTCAAAGTAATGCAACAAACTGCATCTCCCCTTTCATATTGTGTTTTGTTTTTTAATTGAAAAATTGGTTATTTGGATGCTCGATCCAATTGTGAGGCATGGCAATAAAGTGTCTACCAATTTGTTGCTAACATTCATTGTAATTATCATTTGGCCTTTTGTAGTCGACAAGGTCCACATGCAATATTTTTGTTTTGTTCTATATCTTGTTGCATTTGGCAGGCCCATAAATTTCAAGAATATCACCTTCAAATATAGAGCCAACACATTGCTTGCAGAGGTCCAATATTGTATTGGCCTTTGGAGGTGATGAAGTGAGGGTGCAAGAGTAAGGAGTAAGAGTATAAGTATAGAGAAAGGTGGGGAAAGGGAAAAAGAATGTGAAAAAATGGTGTAGGAGGATAGCTGAAGGTGAACAGAGTTAGCATGGAATATAAATGTGGTAGAAGCAATAGAAATGCATAATCGATTATCTATTGTATGTGAAAGAATTTGAGATCAATACCTTTGGCTTGCGTGCCTGGTTTGTGTATTATGTTTTGAGGGGTCGTTGGTTGTCATTTATTGTTTTCGAAGTTGGCTAAGACAGAGGAGAGCAAAACTGTTAGTGATAGGGTCTGTGAAAGATTGCAAAAGTTTAAATTTTTCTTACTATCAAGGACATGTTTTACCATCTACTTGTATGTAGGTCTGCACTAGCCCTTTCTTGCCTATTGTATTCCACATGTCCCAGCATCTAGAAAATGAGCACATAAACATAATTAAAAATAAAAAGAAAGCCACACACTGATTATAAATAATTATTCAAAAGTGTTTCAAACATGACAACTAAGTTTGGTCATATAACCTAGATGAGATGAGATTTTTAAACAATTAACGATACACTGAATTGTTTAGAAGCATTTCGAACAATGCAAGTGAATTTTAATATTATAATTGACACAAGAAAATTTTTGTAAGAGAATGGAGGAGGTTAGTTAGTTTATTTTGTCATCAGTGAAATAACATTTCTTTTAACATTAAGTATCCTTAATTCATGGTCAATATTACAAATAAATAAAGAAAATGATATTTTGCTTGCAAAAGCATTCAAATTTTGTCTGAGAATATTTACCATACTAGTACACCTTCATTCAAGGTTGTGGTAGTTTTTAATAGCTAAAGTTCTTTGGATCACTGTGTATTGTAGTAAGCCGATAATTTATTTTTGTTGGGAAGGACTTTCTTCATGCATTAAATCACTTATTAAAGTACAACATAAAGAAAGAAGGCTACTTAGAAATGTAAGCTTATGTCTAGAAGTTCTTATGATATTTATATCTTAGGACCTTAAACATGGTAATTCACTACTTTAACCACTTAGTTGCACTTGTTACTCATGCCAATAATTTCATTAATAGTTGTGAAACTGAATTGGTGCTTCAGAATAGACATATCATCCTAACAAAGGGAAAAAATTGAATTAAGTGTCAAGGTTATTTCTAATCCACTATTTAGCTTATTGTAAAATCTTTAGCGCTCTTTACTATTCCATGAGATAGCATGTACATAGATCCAACATTTATGTTTTGTATGTACAATATTCGTGCTCATAATTATAATCCACCTACACATTGATAGTGCAAGTAACTGTTAATAACATATTAGTGCAAGCAGCTATTAATAACATATTGTCAAACATAAAAAGATAATTATAAGATTTCTAGAAGGTGGTTGAGGTCATTTTCTCGCTGCACTTTACTTGATTTGGAGTAGCTATATTCTGCTATCTATATAACCAATATGATCTCTATCTCCCCCAAAGTTATGTGTTGGTTATACTTCTTATGTAAGGATGCTCTATGTTTATGAATACCATCAAATATGTCTACTCTATATCGAATAGATTGCTCAGGCCCATTCCTAAAGTTTGATATAGAAACTACTTGCTTACAATGAGCCAAGCATGCATTACCATCATAAAAGTAATTGCATTCATAATTAATGGATCCATAGCCCAAGGTTCTTAGATATTCTGCACTATTCTATTTTAAATGGAATCATAATTTTTTTTAATAACGTATATATGTATCCTAAAACCCATCTTTTTTAGCTAACAATATAAAGATTTACTTGCTTATTATTTTCTAATAAACTTTGTGAGATATATATATTTTTTGCCTACTTAGATTAAGGTTAATATTATGGCTAAATTAGAGTGAGAGTTAGTGTTATTTAAATTTAAATTAATTTTTTTAATAAAAGTATTAAAATAATACTTTTAAGATTATAAATTATTATAAAAATGTAGCAACATTTTTTTCATTTAAAATAAATAATAAATAATGTATAACTATTTTATTTTTAATAAATAATAATTTAGATTATTATCTTCATAATGTAAAGTTGACAATTTTAATTTAAAAAAAATTTAATTCTATTGTAAGAAAACGTGTAACTATATATTATTATTTATTGTCATTTTAGAAAATTTTACATTTATACCTTATATTTAATAATATTATTAAAAAAAATAGTAAAAAATTCAATTATTGAAAACTGAAATAATTATAAAAATGTTTTGTAATAAAAAAATAGTAATAAATCCCCCCAAAATATCAAATAAGATCTCACCAAATGTAAAATCCATCATCTCAAAACATATAAAAATATAAAAAATATTCTAAAGAAATTTAATTATACATTATATTTAAAAACATTATAAAATTAAATAGAAACTATTAAATAAAGTAAAAAATATTTTAAACCCCACCAAAGATCAAATAAGATATTATTGAATGTAAAAGCCATGACTCATTTTGCTCTCTCTATTAGAACTTATTCACATCGAATACACTTCTATTATAATTTGGGATTTTGGGATCCAAATTAGTTTTGTCCCTTATGTAACTTTGCTATAGGTCCTTTTTTGCTATGGTTTCCCTGCAGTTGGTTTTCTTCACTTAATGTGAGTAATGGTGCACTGATTGAGTGAAATCATTCACTCATAAATTCTTTTGTAACATTGAATTCTGTAATTGAAAATGTTGTTTGCGACATTAATTGAAAATGTAGTTTGTGAGTGTCACACAAGGTTGAAAGGTGCTAAATATTAAATTGGTTCCGCAAAAATGTTACCATTTTAGATTGAAGTGTGTACATAAAGAAGTTGACGATATTCTATAGCTCTAATCATTTCATCAAGATGAGTGTTTTGTTAAGGAATAGCTAGAGATATAAATCTTGCTCGTGAATTTTTTTTTCATACTTTAACGTTTTCTTCATGATCAAAGTACCACATTTAACAGCCAAATTTGTTTTTCCTAAGGTCTTAAATGTGAAATGGATCATGTCACACAATTTGGTTGGAAATTGAGAAAAGTGCAGACTAATGTGAGATGCCATGTTTGTGTTTTTGTTCCATGTTTGAACTGGTGAATGCGATGATCTTGGGACTTAGGTACTAGAAAGGGTTGAGTGAGTGGCTTCTAATGTGAACCCAACTCAAAGTGGTTGAATGAGATAATCACATGTGGGATTTTATTAATCAAATGAAAACTAATGAAAAAATGGGTAAATAATCAACCAAGATAAAGGCTACCCCTTGCATGCCTTGAATGCTCATAAAGGATAAGGATTTATAAAGAAGACAAGACCTCTCTAGGATTGTTTTACTTGTATGATCAAACATCCTCATCTGTATGAAAGGGTATTTGTTGGCATTGTATTGTCATTGATGTCAATCGGCATAGGCAACCGGTATGCAGGCAGGTAAGTAAGGCATGTTATCGGTATGCAAGGAGGAGTGCAGTCAATCGGCGAGTAGGTTAACCAGGATGCAGATGGAGGTTGATGGCATGGTGCCATCAAGAATGTCACCGACATGTAAAGAGCAGTTTTTTCAATCGGTAAGAGAATATAGGCAAAGTGAAGGATCTCAATTGGATTGAGATTTGCATAATGACTTACTCTAGTCATATGCCTTGGGTTGATGACTGAGCTAATGAGATTCGCCGACAGAACAGTAGAGTGCAAGCATGAACGTTAACCGGCAAGGTAAGTATACACTGGTAGGGTAAGATAACCGATAGGCAAACACCAGTTATGTGGTTGGTCAGTGATCAAGCCTAAATTGAGGTGGATGCTGACGGACAGTGTGTGGACTCTAGGTGGAAAACATGTGGTGGCAATTGAACCATGCATAGATGAGGTAGATGGTGTTTGGTTAGACATTTAATGTTGACTGCGAAAATCATGGGTAGAGTGCAGGGGATTATGACTCAATGCAAACCGAATGGCAAAGATCTGTAGTGTGATGATTGATGCAGGATGTCGAGGTGCAAATCAATTTAGGAGAAGGCAACCACAATTTATTTATGGAGATTGACAAGAGAAAGGATGACAAAATAAGTTGCAGGATGCTAAGTAGAGAAAACGTGTACTGGAAGGAATGGAAATGGCGGTGAGGTGTGATTGGTAGCAAGTTGTCAATCCCCAAGACAAGATACGATGTGATCTAATATGGATTGGGTTGGTAGAAGAAAACCCTATCGTGCCAAGTTTTGTGTTTTGGCAGGATTGCTGGAATATAAATATACAAATCAAAGACCAAAGCGAGGATGCCAGTTGCTAGAGTGGAGTGTATGCTTGTGCAAGCAGAGAATTCATCAGACTGTGAAGATTGAAGCAACTGAGTATCGGAAGAGAATCAGTGAGACATCAGTAACCAGTAAAAGGGTTTAACCGGTAAGATCAAAGAGATCAGTAAGCTGCTAAAGTGTGTGATAATCAAGTGAACCGGTAAGACAACAACATAGAGTGAAGGAGAGAAAGGTGATTACTGGTGGAGATCGGGAAAGGTAGAAGTAAGGCAAGAAAAGAATCAAACAGAGGTGAGCAGAGAACAGAGAAGGGGTGAACTAGTAGAGAAGAAGGTGAATCGGTAGAGTGATTTGACTGCAGGTGTTACAAAATTCATTTGTAACAAGGCTCAAATTATTGTATTGATTTGATCCATTGTATTTCATTGAGTTGGAGCTTGGTGTAGGGGTTGGTGCTCCTTTGGGTTGGTGCCCATAAATAGTTAGGGGTTGGTGCTCCTTGGGTTGGTGCCCTAATTCGGTAAGAGTTGGTGCTCCTTGGGTCGATGCTCTAAATATTTATAAAAGTGTTATTTATTTGTGAGGTTGGATTGGAGCAGTAGACTCTAGCAACATTTCTCACCAAGGTTTTTCCCACATTGGGTTTTCCTCGTACATCTAGTGTTATGTGTTGTGTGATTGAGTATTAGTGTTTTCTTTATCTACTAGGTACATACACACAGTTTGAAATTGATAAGTATCACTGATTCACCCCACCTCTCAATGACACATTATGTTCAACAATTGGTATCAGAGCCTTAGGTTCTCTATTTTTCAAAGCTTTCTCTAGCTTGGGTAGATTCTAGTTTATGAACACAATGACAAGAAATGAGTCCTCCTCCTCCAAAGCTACCATGTTTGATGTAACCAACTATGCCTTTTGGAGCAGAAGAATGGAAACCTATATGTCCTCCCTAGGATTTGATGTTTGGATGTTTGTGAAGAATGGGTATACTATCCCTAATGCTCCTCCTATAGACCTTGATCCTAAGAGAGAGTATGAAAACAATGTCAAGGCCAAGCACGCTATACTCAGTGGACTATCTGATAATGACTTTGTTAAAGTTATGCACTGATCTTTCGTGAAGGAGACTTGGGACAAGTTGTAGAGATTATTTGAAGGAGATGTCAATGTCAAGGAGGCCAAGCTGCAAACTCTAAGAGGCCATCTTGAAGGCTTGAATATGAGAGATGAAGAAAATATTGTAGACTACCTTCATAGAGTTGATGAAACTATGAATACCATCAGAGGACTTGGAGAAGATATATCTGATGAAGTTATAGTGAAAAAAGTTCTTAGATCTCTCACATCTAAGTATGATACAAAAGTTTCTGCAATAGAGGAAACCAAGGATCTCAAAACCTTCTCAATGGATGAGTTATTTGGCTCCTTAACTACTTATGAGATGAGGAAAACAAGTGAAGGAACTTCAAAGAAAGAGGATACTTTCAACTCCATCAAAAAGGGCAAGGAACAAGTTGCTCATGGTGAATCCAGTGAAGACTCAGATATAGAGATGGCAAACTTTGTAAGGAAGCTTAAAAGAGGATCCAGTAAGTATAAAGGTAAACTGCCTCTCATGTGTTTTAACTGTGGTAAAATAGGACACTTTCATAAGATACCGGTGGTATAGGATTTGAGGGATCCAGTAAGTATAAAGGTAAACTGCAAGTATGACGGAAACATTGAAGCCTTAGACAAGATGCTCAACAATCAGAAGTATTCAAAAGATATCGGTGGTATAGGATTTGAAGAACGTCAAAGCTCAAGAAGCAAAGACACATCCGGTAAGGAGATACAGCTCACCACTTCAAGTGAAAGCAAAGAAAAACAAAGATTCACTATCGGCAGAGACACCGGGAAGAAGACATATGCAGAAGCTACAGCAGGCCAGTCTACAAATCAGTATGGTCAAACAATAAACTGGAAACCCTACTCAGTGTACCAGAATGCTAATATTAAAGGGAGGCCCAAGGTTGATAATGAAGGATTCATAAGTCCATAACATAAAAATAAGATAATCGATGAGACAAAGGCCTTTCGATTCAAGGCAACAAGACTGGTATGTACCCAACTTCCATGGTTATTGTTACTAGTGCAATAAGTTTGGACATAGAATTGTTGATTGTAGATTGATGAATAAGCCCCCTATTAGTGTTGCAACTAGAAATCTATTCACTACACTCTGGGATATGGATGTTGTTTGTTATCAGTGTAATGGATCTGGTCATAGAAGTTTTGAATGTAGGAAAAGTCAACCGATGTCCTACAAAAGTTTTTCAGGATCATGTTTTAATGTCAATATGAAATGCTATAAATCTCAAGATTTTGGACATATTGCAAAGCATTGCAAGCACAGGAAAATCAAGCAGAAGAGGACAGCTCCATCAAAAACTGGAAGCAAAACTAGAGCATAAAAGTGTTGCAGGAATGAAAAAAAAAACTAAATTGGTATGGGTTGAGAAGGACAAGAACAAAGCATAAACAAGTCTGATTATGCAGACTGCCCTACATGCAAAAAGAAGGAACCTACGGGTAGTTAACAGTGGATGTTCCAATCACATGACCAGAGACAAGAATAAATTTATCAAATTTGAAGATTGGAATTGTGGTTGAGTAAGGTTTGGAGACAATTCCTCCATCAAGATAAAAGGAAAAGGTACTCTGAATATTGATGGAAAATTGAGGGCACATTATGTATACTATGTAGAAGGTCTAAAGCACAATTTTCTAAGTGTGAGTCAAATGTATGAAAAGGGATATAAATTCACCTTTGACTCTATCGATTGTTAGATAAGAAAGGAGAGTATCGGTCAGATTGTAGTAGAAGGAAAAAGGACAGATGAAAATGTGTACAATCTGAAGGAATGCTTTGAGTCTCAATGCATGATGGGACAAGTGGATGAGAGCTGGTTGTGGCACAAAAGATTAGGCTACATAAAATTTGACAACTTGGTCAAGGTAAGCAAGAAAGGCTATGTGAGACACATACTAGAGATCATCAAACCTGCAAGCACATTTTGTGATGAATGTGTAAGGGTAAAAACACAAAAACCTTGTCACGTTTCAGGCCAACTTATTAGCACAAGAGAATTTAAGTAATTCTAACTAAAATTTAATTTTAGTCAAACATATGGTCTATATAGATTAATTATAGCTAAGTTATATATGGACCACAACTTTTCCAATTGGAAGTGTCTACTAAATGTATATTTTATACCACTTTGGCTCTAATTGCCAAAAAATAAAATAAAATAAAAAAACTCGATGTTTCAACAACTCCTACTCTTATAAATAATATTTCTTTTGAAATGTAAAAACCCTTTTATAGATCTATAAGTCAGTTTTCCAAAATATATATCTTTTAATATTTTAATTAGTTTTTATATTTTGTATTATATTTTTATTGAAAGTAGGTCATCAGCACTAAAATATAAGGTTCATTATCTTGTCAAGGAAAAATACTAAAATTTATTTCAAAATTTTTGAAAAAAATATGGAGTAGAGAAACGAATGTATGTCAAGATGATATAATTCTTTTCTTTTTTGCATAAATAATTAAGAAAAAAGTTATTGGGAATTGGAAAGAGTTATATTTCAGCACACTCAACTTTTCAAATTTATTGAAAAAAATATATTTATAAAAATAGTAAAAAATATATCCATGCACTAAAGTTTAAAGTTATCAATATACACAAAAAAATTGATGAAAAAAAAGTAAAATTGACTAATTAAAGTGTGGTGGCTTGTGTAACTTCAATTTCAACATTTTATCAGCAACTAAATTATAGTGTTTACTTTATAAAAAATTAAATTCAAATAATTTTTTAAAATTTTGTTCAAATTACAAACATAAAATAGACAAAAGAATATAAATTTTATTAGTTTACATCATTTCAAAATTCAAAACATATATTTCAGTTTCTATTGATTTACTTTAAAATTTTGAATGAGCATTGACCATTTCCTTTATAAAAGTGTGACCTAGCTATATACTTTTACCCGTAAGGGGCAAGAAGGCTAAGGCAACCTTAAATACCAAAGAACATAACACTTCAAGGCCCTTAGAACTTGTGCATATAGATCTATATGGTCCAACCAACACAAGGGCTCTAACTGGTGAGAGATATTTCATGTTCTTCATTGATGACTTTTCAAAAATGACATGGCTTACTTTCCTACATGACAAAGCACAAGCATATGAAAGGTTCAAGATCTTCCAGAAAATGGTAGAGAGGGAAAGTGGTTGCAAGATAAAATTCCTAATATTTGACCGAGGTGGTGAGTTCACATCAAATGAGTTTGAAGACTATTGTGAAAGACATGGAATCAGAAGACAATATTCAGACCCTAGGACACCACAACAAAATGGTGTGGTAGAAAGGAAGAATATGACTATCAAGGAGATAGCAAGCACCATATTGAATGAGGCAAACATACCGAATGTATATTGCAAGGAAGTAGTTCATACTACAGTATACACTTTGAACCAAGTTCAATTGAGAACAAACAACAAGATGACACCTTATGAATTGTGGTATGAGCAAAAGCCACCAGTCAAATACTTCAAAGCGTTTGGAAGTAAATTCTTCATCAAGAGAGATGAGGATGGTTTAGGTGGCTTTTATTCTAGGAGTGATGAAGGCATCTTCTTGGTTTACTCAACTTACAATAAGGCCTACAAATGCTATGATAAAAGATTAAGAAGATTCATTGAGAGTGTGAATGTCAGGGTTGATGAAGTTTTGCATAAAGGAAGACAAGCACAAGTCAACCGATATGATGATTTTGGTGATGAAGATGATGTTCAATCTAACAAGGAACTAGAAGAAGCCCCTAGAAAGTCCCCTAACCGACATGTGTAGAAAAATCACCCGGAAGAACATATTATAGGTAATAAGAATGATGGTGTGAAGACAAGAAGAAGACTTGCACGAAATAATGAACAAGTAAATTTTTGCCTCTTGACTGAAATGGAACCCTAGACATTCAATGAGGCCAGCAAAAGTTAAAAGTGGATGACTACAATGGAAGAGGAACTGGAGCAGATTGAGAAGAACAAAACTTGGGAATTAGTTCCTAGACCGGTAGACAAAAATGTCATTGGCACCAAATGGGTCTACCGAAACAAGATGAATGAAGAAGGTAAGATTGTTAGGTATAAAGCAAGGTTAGTGTGCAAAGGGTATTCTCAAGTGGAAGTTATTGATTTTGAAGAAACATTTGCACCGGTTGCTAGGCTTGAAGCTATTAGGATGTTTCTTGCATTCTCTGCCTACAAGGGATATAAGGTATATCAAATGGATGTAAAGTTTGTTTTCTTGAATGGAAACTTGGAAGAAGAAGTCTACATGGAGCAACCAAAAGGTTTTCTACTACAAGTTGATGAAACCTTTGTGTGTCGGTTAAAGAAAGCATTGTATAGTTTGAAGCAAGCTCCAAGAGCATGGTATTCAAGGCTAGATAAGTACCTAAAAGAGAAAGGTTTCAAAAAGGGAAGTGCAGACAACAATCTATACATTAAAGCAAATGGAAACCACATGATTACTGTGGTTGTATATGTGGATGACATAATTTTTGGAGGAAACAAGGATACCTTGTGCAAAGACTTTGCTAATTGGATGCAATCAGAGTTCGAGATATCAATGCTTGGAGAGCTGTCATTTTTTCTTGGTTTGTAGATTTCACAACAAGAAAAGGGAATATTTATCTCTCAAACCAAGTATGCTAGAGATATGTTGAAAAAGTTTCAAATGGAAGACAACAAACCAATAAGTACCCCCATGGTGACTAGATGCAAGTTGAGCAAGTATGATGAGTCACCGCTAGTGAATCAGACCCTATATAGATCGATGATTGGTAGCTTGTTATATCTAACTGCTTCTAGACTGGATATAGCACAAGCAGTGTGCATGGTGGCAAGATTTCAAGTGGCACCTAAACAGTCACATATGAATGCAGTTAGAAGAATCTTGAGGCACCTACAAGGGACACTCAATTATGGACTATGGTACCCTAAGCAAGGGGAATTTACCTTGGAGGCCTTTATTGATGCTGATTGGGAAACTTGCACTGATGAGAAGAAGAGAACAAGTGGTGGTGCATTCTTCATAAGTAACCAGTTGGTTTCATGGCATAGCAAGAAGCAATATTCATTCTCCCTATCTACTGTTGAGGCAGAATACATTGTTGCTGCTACATGTTGCTCTCAAGTGCTATGGATGAAGCAGACCCTCAAGGATATTCAGGTGGACATATCTGATCCTATTTCTATTCGGTGTGACAATTCAAGTGCAATTAGTATATCAAAGAATCCAGTTATACACTCAAGGAGAAAGCACATTTCCATCAAGTATCATTTTCTTAGGGAGAAGGATGAAGGGTAGGAAGTCAAGGTGGAATATGTCCCTACAAATGAACAAGTGACAGATATTTTCACAAAACCTTTATTAGTAAGCACATTTGAGTATCTGAGACACAAGTTAGGAGTTGTGTCACCTGCATTATGCACTTAATTGTGTATGGAGATCTATGGTTCAGGGGGAGTTCATAGATATATTTGTATCTCTTGAACCATATGTTGGCCTCAGGGGGAGTTCAGACATTTGTTCAATAGTATCGGTTGTGAACTCAAAGGGGAGATTGGACAAAGGGGGAGAATACACAATTTAACTGGTGGAGAATGAAACAAATGAGGAAATGCCCTAGCCCTTTGTCATTGTTGTCAAAGGGGGAGAATGAACTAGTTGAAGAAAAGAAGAGTGTGTTGACATCAATGCCAAAGGGGGAGATTGTTGGCATTGTATTGTCATTGATGTCAACCAGCATAGGAAATAGGTATGCAACCAACTAGTATGCAGGCAAGTAAGTAAGGCAGGTTACCGGTATGCAAGGAGGAGTGCAGTCAGCCGGTGAGTAGGTTAACTAGGATGTAGATGGAGATTGATGGCATGGTGTCATCAAGAATTTCACTGGCATGTAAAGAGTAGTGTTGTCAACCGGTAAGAGAACAAAGGCAAAGTGAAGGGCTCTCAATCGGATTGAGATTTGCATAATGACTTACTTTGGTCATATGCCTTGGGGTGATGACTGAGCTAATGAGATCCACCAGCAGAATAGTAGAGTACAAGCATGAAGGTTAACAAATAAGGTAAGTATACACCAGTAGGGTAAGATAACCGGTAGGAAAACACCGATTGTGTAGTTGGTCAGTGATCAAGCCTAAACCAACATAGTGTGTTGAGGTGGATACTAATGGAAACCACGTGGACTCCAGGTGGTAAACGTACGGTGAAAATTGAACCATGCATCAACGAGGTAGATAGTGTTTTATTAGACATTTAATGCTAATTGCGAAAATCATGGGTAGACTGTAGGGGTTTGCGGCTTGATGCAAACGAAATGGCAAAGATCTACAATGTGATGATCGATGCAGAATGTCTAGCTACAAATCAATTTTGGAGAACACAACTGTGAGTTCATTTAGAGTGATTGACAAGAGCAAGGCCGACAAAATAAGTTGCAGGGTGCTAAGTAGAGAAAACGTGTACTTGAAGGAATGGAAATGACGATGAGTTGTGATCAGTAGTAGGTTGTCAATCCCCAAGACAAGATCCGATGTGATCTAATATGGATTGGATTGGTAGAGGAAAAACCTATCATGCCAAGTTTGAGTTTGTGTTTTGGCGGGATTGCTAGAATATAAACATGTTGATTGAAGACCAAAGAAAGGATGTCAGTTGCTAGAGTGGAATGTATGCTTGTGTGAGTAGAGAATTCATCAAACTATGAAGAGTGAAGAAACTGAGTATCTAAAGAGAACTGGTGAGATAGGGATAACCAATAAGAAGGTTTAAGTAGGGTTTAATCAGTAAGATCAGAGTGATCGATAAGCTGCTAAAGTGTGTGACAGTCAAGTGAACTGGTAGTGTAAG
The DNA here is from genome assembly GCF_030272615.1 of Cryptomeria japonica. NCBI lineage: Eukaryota > Viridiplantae > Streptophyta > Pinopsida > Cupressales > Cupressaceae > Cryptomeria > Cryptomeria japonica. The sequence continues at coordinate 598,782,058 of NC_081412.1, read as the reverse complement.
AACCGACAAGACAATAGCAAAGAGTGGAGGAGAGAAGGGTGAGTACCGGTGGAGATCAGGCAGGGTAGAAATAAGGCAGGAGAAGAATTAGATAGAGGTGAGAAGAGAATTGATAGTGAACAGAGCAGGGGTGAACCAGTAGATAAGAGGGTGAACTGGTAGAGTGATTTGACTGCAGGTGTTACAAAATTCATTTGTAACGAGGCTATAACTATTGTATTGATTTGATCCATTGTATTTCATTGAGTTGGAGCTTGATGCAGGGGTTTGTGCTCCTTTGGGTTGGTGCCCATAAATAGTTAGGGGTTGGTGCCCTAAATATTTTTAAAAGTGTTATTTCTTTGTGAGGCTAGATTGGAGCAGTAGACTCCAGTAGCATTTCTCACCAAGTTTTTTCCCACATTGGTTTTTCCTCATACATCCGGTATTATGTGTTGTTACATACACATAGTTTTAAATTGATAAGTATCACTAATTCACCCCCCTCCTCTCAGTGACACATTGTGTTCAACAGTATTTAGTTCCACACGATAGCTATTCTTGTGCTCCATGATGGCAGTATTTAATTGGTTGGCTAGCATCTAGTTCTAGTCTAGCATGAGTAGTACCTAAAATATGTATCATACTTTTCTATTTTAATGTTACTTTACTTTATTGGATGTCATGTATTCTCCATGTCTAATATGAGTGCAATCCCTTATCCTCTTGTGTATTATGTCTATGTGTTTGGGTTAGTGACTATATCTTGGCATGGTGGGGTGGACATTTGGATTCCATATGGCTGGGTGGCATATTAACCATTGTTGAGGATAGTAATGATGGGGGAAATATGATTCACATGTTTATACATGCAAATATAAGGAGTCTATTTCCTGCCTTACATTGGAAGGAAGATGATCCACAAGTCTCAAGAAGGATCAAGAATAAAGTGGATACAATGATCCTTTTTTGTGGGGTACTTGAAGAAGAATATGTAATTGTAAATGAGAATCAAATGAACTAGGATCAAGTAGGATAAAATTGACAACTTTCGGCATATATAGAAAGATAGAAAACTAGTAGACCAATTTTAGAAGAGGAGACAATAAAATAGACTACATCTAACTTGTAGTCCAAATTTGAGGCAGAAATGGAGGGACTAGATTACCTAGATTGGCCTGCTATTGGGACTAGGTCTCTGTTCTTGCCCATTCCTGACACTTTTTGCTACAATGAATTGAAAACTATAGATATTCAATTGATTAGTATATACCTATTTCCATAGGTGTACCACATGTTCCTGCACAACAAAAAAGAGCGAAAATGTTGTGTAGAAAGGGGTTTGCCTAAGTCAAACCCTGGTTTGAATTGAACTTGAATTTAAAGCACGTTGTTAGGTGGAAAAGGCTAGAATTAAAATTGGAATGTTTATACCCTCATAAACCCTCTTTGATGTCAAAAATTTCATGAAGATATGATATTGTCTTTAATGTAGTTGAACTTGAGAAGAAAATATCATGGAGGCCATCACAAATGCATAGATCTTCCAATTACTTCTAGTCCTCAATACCTTGATGCTTGATCTCTTTCTCTTGGAATTGAATTGTCTTTCACATCTATATCATCAAACTTTTACGAAAATGAGAATGGATACCTTGCTTATATACCTCTCCCAAGTATTTTGGGGTGCAAAACTCAGAGAAAACCAACATGCTAAAGTATTTCCTACTCAACCTAGTTGAGAATGCTATGGTTTAAATTTGGGGCCAAACATAGAGGAGTGGGGTGCCATGGGCTCCTTTCTCCTAGGAGTGAGGCACCCTAGGCAACCTGCTCCCTCCAATATGGCCTCAAATTGGCTCTTGAGGTCCAAAATGAGAAGGAGATGCTAAATTAGTGCTAGAGAAAGCATGTCAAGCATGGAAGGCCATGAAGGCTAAAATGGGGCCTAGCTAATGAAGAAATTGCATAGGGATGCAATTTACGATGCTATAGGGATTGAAGGCTATTGATCATATCCAACATTGGGCATCATCTCTCAATGTTTCTCTTATGCATTCTAGTAGTTCTATTAATGAGAATATGTAATTCTAGGGAATTTGAGTCCTATGCAAAGTAACTTGTACTCAAACTTGTTGGATCTCACTTGAAGAGACATTTGTTATTTGAACAAATTGTAAGAATTGGCTATGAAGGAAACGACCCAAAATCTAGAGGCAATGGAAAGCAGAAGAACAAGAGAGAAATAATGCATGACAAGAATAAATTATATTCCTACCAATGATGCAATAGAATAGAATGATTGAATTCCATTATATTAAATGGATGAATAGACAATGCACATAAGTCTTCTTATATAGGCAAGGAAAAGGAAATGAGAGCACAGAATAATGACGTGTGGGTCAATGAGATGCAAGGTTAGGTTGTAGTTAGTGAGAACTCAACCACTCGACACAAATTGTTGTAGGTTAATTTGGGAAATACCTGTAGAGAATGATTAGGCAACCACAAAACCAAGTTCTATACAAAATAACCTAAACAATCAACGAAAGATGAATTCATAATGTATTCAATTGAAACTAAAAATGATTAAACCTAGTATTGAATCCATGACCTCCATTGTTCTTCTTAATCTTTTCCTATGATGGCTCTCATACATTATGTGTGCACAAAGTAAATTTGAAAGCAAGTTGTTGATTTGACAACATGAATATATCGAAGGCGTGGTTGTTGAAATTGAGCAATGAGAGTTCAATTTATAGATAAAATGGGATTGATTAGATGACTGAGATTAATTTGGGTTTGAAAGTAATCAACAAATGAGATTAAATGAGAGGACTTGTTAAGTGAGGATAAATAAGAAATTGCATTTCCAAGTAGAGGAAGAAATAGAAATGAAATAGAGTTAAGTGAAAATAAATATTAGAAATATTTATTTTCAAGAAAATATGTCATTTGAAAGTGGAGGAAAGGAGTATTGATGAATAGTTGAGTGGAGAGTTAAGTGAGAGGGGAATTAGAAAGTTGAACAGATAAGTGGGAATGGAAATTGGAAAGTGGAAGAGATAAGTGGGAATGTAAAATTTGAAAGTAGAAGAGTTAAGTGGGGTTATAAATAAGTACAATAAATAATTTTTTATTTCACCCACACATGGTAATTAAATAAATTAAATTATTAATAATTTGGAGAAATAGATTAAATAATTAAAATAATTATTTAATCATGGAAGAATAATTAGCTTATGAAAAAGGGATTAATAAATTAAGTAAATTATTTAATCAAAGAAGAATAGTTAGGATTAACTGATTAAGATCAAGATAAATTCATTTGAAAGAGATAATGATGCATATTAATTAAATAATGAATATTATTTAATTAATGGTTTAGAAGAATAATAATTAAATATCTCACCACGGACCTATATCCTCATAGCTCCCCTATTAAGCCATCTCGTTCCCCTCTTCCTCCACTGCTAACTATTAATTCACCTAAAGCGAACTCTCTTCTTAGGGATTTAGATCTACAAGATGGTGAAATCAATGAGGTTATCCCTCAGAAAGAGCAACTCAGTTTGACAAATATGTCATCATCTAGCTCTCTCATTCCACCAGAGAAGTTGAGTCCCTTGGGGTCTCCCCCTTTAATGGAACTAATTACCTTTGACCAATTAGCAGAGATGGATAGGCTTTCCCCGGATCCAGGATTGGCATCCTTGCAAGGCCAACCAATCTCTCTAGTCTCAAGATTGGAGGGCTTTGAGGAGGCAAAGGCTTGCCCTCCATCTTTGAAGGTTGTTTCTGATTCAATTGTAAAATCTGAGAGTGATCGAGTGGCTAGGGAAGTTAACATCATTGCCAATTTTGTAGGGAAAGAAGTAGTAAATGACCTCATGGACCAATTGGTTGATGAAATCTATGACGATGAGGAGTTGGAGAGACAAAGGGATCTCTTTATCAAAAATATAGTGGATGTTTCCAAAGTCGACTTAGAAACAGATGAGCTATTTATAGCATTAGATAACTTAGAAAATGATAACCCAAATACTCTAGGCATTCTCAGCTCTGATAGAAGAAAAGACTCTCCTGACTGTGCTAAACACAGTGAGAGAAGAGGTAGGAAATCCCTTGATGAACTAAGATCAAAGGATGGAGATGCCAAGGGTTAGTCTAAAATATCTACTCTTTTTAATGTAGGGGAGGGGAAGTTCCTCCCCATAGAGCCATGAAAATCATAAAATGGAACGTTAGGGGTCTGAACGCCCCTAACAAATAGTGCATCTTAAAGTGCTGCATCTTTGATTCTAAACCAAACATAATGTTAATCCAAGAAACCAAAATGAACTCCTCTGAGATTGTCCTTTTTGAGAAAAAACTAGGCGTTAGACAACTAAAGCATTCCCTTGCTACAGGGGCCTCAGGGGGCTTAGCTATCATTTGGGACTCTAGATTCTCCTCATTTACACCTTTAGAGATTAAACAAAATTGGATGGGAGGAGAAGTAGTTAGCTATAAAAATAACCTAAGATTCAAATTGATTAACGTTTACGACCCTATCCAAAATAGGGATAAGGCTAGAGTGTGGGTGGAACTTGAGTTTTTCCTTAAAAGTTTCCCAAATGATGTATGCATCATTGGGGGAGATTTCAATGCTATCACTAAGGTAGCAGACAAAAGAGGAGGTAGCAACAAACTTCCTCCAGCGGCTGCAGATTTCAATCATTGGATCAATAGGAACTCCCTATTGGAAATCCAGACGGCAGAGAATGCCTTCACCTGGAACAACAGAAGGCTTGGTTTCTATAACATTGCTGAGAAACTAGATAGGTTCTTTATCCATGGGGGGCTCTTGGAGCTTAATTTGACCCTAAATGCAGAACCCCTCCCTTTATCAGGATCTGACCATTTCCCACTCCAAATAAACTTATTATCTGACCACTCCCCTAAAAAATGTCCCTTCAAATTTGAGAGCATGTGGTTCAAAGATGATAACTTTTTAAACTTAATTGAGAATTGGTGGAGAAGCTCTGTTTTCTTGGGTTTGAAAATGTTTATCATCACAAGCAAGTTAAAGCTTATCAAAAGGAAGCTCTTAGAATGGAACGAGACTAATTTTGGAAATATTTTCGATAAAAAACTCCTAATAGAAAATGATCTTAAGAATGTTAACACTAAGGTTCTTGAGAAGGGGATGGATGAACATCTCTTCCTCAAAGAAAAGGTTCTACTTTCTAAGTATGAAAAGATACTCTCAAATGAAGAGATCTTTTGGAAACAAAAATCAAGGGAGACTTGGTTGAGTGATGGGGACCGAAATACTAAGTTTTTCCACAATAGTACTAAGCAGAGGTGATGGATCAATCGAATTTCTAAAATAAAGAATTGCCAACATTCCATCTTGTCTGAACCGGATGATGTTGCCTACGAGACAACAAGGTTTTTTGATAAAATCTTAAACAATATTGAAGGCTCCAACCTCAGAGGCCAACTCAATATTATCAAGAATCTTCCAAAACTCTTTAACGATGACCACAACAAAATCCTTTCAAATAAATTCTCTGAGGAGGAGGTTAAATCTATCCTTATGAAGATGAATCCTGACAAGGCCTCGGGCCCGGATGGCTTCCCCACTAGCTTTTTTCCAAAAATGTTGGGGTTTTATAGGGACAGAGATCACAGATGCCTTAGAAGGTATTAGGAACTCTGGTAAGATTCTTAAAGAAATCAACAATACCTTCTTAGCTCTCATCCCCAAAAAAGAGAATCCTGAAAACTTTAATGACTTCAGACCAATAGCCCTTTGCAACACTTTGTACAAACTCTTAACCAAAACCCTAGCAGCCAGACTCCAAAATCTTCTCCCCATTATCATTAGTGAAGAACAAACTGGCTTCATAGTAGATAGATCAATCTATGATGGGGTTATTATAGCCCAAGAGGCCATTCATTCGGTCCAGCTCAATAGGGCCCCAAGTATGCTAGTCAAATTAGACATAAGCAAAGCTTATGACAAAGTTGATTAGCGCTTCCTATGCAAATGCTTGGAGGCCTTTGGATTTTCCAAATCCTGGATCAACCTAATCTTTGATTGCATTTCCACTCCCAAATTCTTGGTCTTTGTTAATGGTTCCCCGGAAGGTTTCTTCAACAGCTCAAGAGGGCTCAGGCAAGTAGATCTTATGTCCCCCTTCCTCTTCATCATCGTGACTGAAGCCTTAGGTAGATCCATTTCTAAGGCCAAAGAGGATGATGCGATCCAAGGTATCCCCATTACCAGTAGCCTCCCTCCCTTCACCCATCAACAATTTGTTGATGATACGATGCTCTTTGGGCAGGGAAGTGTTAGGGAAGCGAGCGCCTTGAAAGGCATCCTTAATTCCTATATGCTAGCCTCAGGTCAAGAGGTGAATCTAGCCAAGTCTACAGTTTTTTTGTTCAACATAGACCCCTCCTTAGGAAAATTGTGATAACTCAATGATGAAAAGTTAGTACCAAACCAGTACTGAGAGGGGGAGTGAATCAATATAGATAAAAACACTTTCCTCAAATTGGTTAGACAGTAAACACTGCAAATGAACACTAACACTGGTTTGAAACAGAGTGCAATCAGTAAACTAAGGATGATTGAGACAAGCATTAACCGGTTGACACTTTTTTTTTTTTCATACAGTCTAATACTTCATTTCCATGTCACCCTAGTGCATCAACATGTAATCAATCATCAAAATATATAAATAGCTAGATCAACATGATTTACCTTCAGACACAAATCACTTGAACCATCACATGAAAAACATCACACATGACACAGATTTTTCACGTGGAAACCCAACTGGGAAAAACCACGGTGGGGATGAATACCCAAGAGATGTTTTGAACTCTTTAGAAGTTCGCTCTATTAAGAGCCTTGTCTGGTTAAAGACTGATACAATAGGTTCTGTTAGGAACCAATCCTGTTAGGGATCACCCGATTAAGGGATGGCTAGAATACTTGGTTAAGGGTTAAACCCTATTAAAGGTTACCTTGTTAGAGGATTTCAAGAACTTAATGGTTTTGAGTCACCCTCTCAAAGGATTTACAGTAAGTCGGTTAAAGCTACCCTGTTAAGGGATTTCCCAACTGTTGAAGTGGTTAGAGATCAACAGGTATTACAATGATCTGGTAATAGCACTCAATGCCAATGCAGATCCGCTTTAGCTCCTCCTCACCTTATGCACTTACACTCTATAGGTATCACTTCTTTCCTCTAGTCTGGAAAGAATCACGTATCTCTTCACTTGGACACACACACATAACTTTTGCCAACAACTTTAGAAAGAAACATAACATCGACCTTATAGGAAACAAATAGGTCGGTAGCATAAACCCTGAACCCTAAACTTTTTAGGTTAGGCACTTCAAAATAGTTCAATCCTGACCATTGAGCATATTGCATTAAATGCAACCATCTTGAACCGATCTCAAGACATTCTCCATCGTTCGTTCTCCACTGCTTTCATGGTGGTTGATAACCCATCACGCGTTTTCACCATTTACAGACTTCGCACATTCTCAAGGTAGATGGGAACAATCTCCTTCATGCAAGATCCTTCACGCGTACAAGACTGGCATGGCAACACAATCTATTCTTCGTTACAATGCTAACTCATCACACAAAGTCATCGGTTGAGTCACACAGGCTTGAAGCACTTCAACTAGAAACCCTAAAGTTGAGACTACCAGTCGGTAGTCATACAAAGCTTCCATGTACTGGTTCCCATAACCACATGCCGGTTCACCTTGAACAAACACACCGCTTCACTTTGGCACATATACCAGTTCACAATGTTATACCAGTTCTCACATATACTAGTTCTTGGTAACATACTGGTTATCTCTTCTTCAGCATATTGACATCAATGACAACATACAATGTCATCATGTCCTCATACTGGTTCTCATAATGCCAACAATCTCCCCTTTGGCATTGATGACAATATAAAAAGATATCTCTTCGCTTCACATCTTCTCCCACACTTTCTGCAGATATCTTCTCTCCACTTCACTTCTTCTCCCCCTTTGAAAATTATGACAAAGTGGAGGCACAAGCTTCCTTGTTCAATTATGCTGCTCCCCCCGAGGAGTAGCATCCTTCAACACATCAATCTTGAAAAAAAAAATTGACTATGCAATACCCGACTGATGTGGAGCATATACTTTTTAGTTCACCTCCTGAAGGGACAACACCCCTAGTTCACCTCTTAAGTACATAAATGTAGCCTTTGGGAGAGGCTTGGTGAATATGTCTGCTAACTGCTCCTTACTGGAAACATGTTCCAATGCAATCTCTTTATTATGAACCTTTTCTCTCAAGAAATGATACTTAAGCTCAAAGTTCTTGGTTCTAGAATGTAAAACCGGATTCTTGGAGATGTTAATTGCACTAGTATTGTCACAGAATATACTTACCGGTTCAGATACAGGAACTTTGAAGCCATTTAATACATGCTTCATCCAAATTGTCTGAGTGCAGTTCTTGAAAGCTGCAACATACTCTGCTTCCGCTGTACACTGAGAGATACAACTCTACTTCTTACTCATCCATGAGACCAGTCTACCACCAAGAAAGAATACACCACCAGTTGTTCTCTTCCGGTAGTCCACATTACCTGCCCAATCAACATCTGTGAATACCTTCAAGTTGAAATCCTTGCAATATGGATACCACAATCCATAATCAATAGTTCCCTTTAGATACCTAAGAATCTGCTTGACTACAACCAAGTGGGATTCTCTTGGACTTTTCTGGAACCTTGCAATAATGCCAACTGCATGTGCAATATCTGGTCTACTATGCACTACATAATGCAGCTTACCAATCATTGATCAATATTCCTTCTCATTAACCAATGCCGAGTCATCCTCTTTGGATAGTTTACAATCGGTCACTATCGGTGTACCAACCGGTTTGCTATCTTCCATGCCAAAGGTCTTCAACACCTCTTTGACATACTTGGACTGAGTGATAAAGATTCCATCTTTCATCTGTTGAATCTGCAGTCCAATGAAGAGCTTACTCTCCCCTATGAGTGACATCTCAAACTCTTTCTTCATCTCATCTGCAAACTCATGACTCATCTTGTCATCTCCACCAAAGATAATGTCATCAACAAATACCTCACAGATCAGGATCTAATCTTCTTTAGATTTCAAGTAGATATTGCTATCTTTGCTTGTTCTCTCAAATCCAATCTTCACAAGATGGGAGTGTAGGTGTTCATACCATGCTCTAGGTGCCTACTTTAGACCATATAAGGCTTTATGTAGCCTACACACCATGTCACTATCTTCAGATAGGGAAAACCCATCTGGTTGCTCTATATACACCTCCTCTTCAAGTACACCATTTAGGAATGCAGATTTTACATCCATTTGATATACTTTGAATCCTTTAAAAGCCGCATATGCAAGAAGTATACATACTCCTTCCAATCTAGCTACAGGAGCAAAGGTTTCTCCATAGTCTTCTCCTTCTTCTTGGGCATATCCTTTACACACTAGTTTGGCTTTGTTTCTAATCACTGTGCTATCCTCATTCAACTTGTTTTTGAAAACCCATTTGGTACCAATGACATTTTTATGCTCTGGTCTGGGTACCAAAGACCATGTGCCATTCTTCTCTATCTGGTCAAGTTCTTCCTCCATTACCTTGATCCAGTCTTCATCTTTATGTGCCTCTTTGAATGATTTAGGCTCAAATTCAGAGATCATACAAGAATTTTCTCCGACCTTTCTTCTTGTAAGGATTCTTGCATCCTTATCTCCTATGATTTGCTTTGGATCATGATTCAGTTTCACATATCAAGGAATGCTCTTGACTGATTCCTCCTGCTTGTCTTCTTCATCCTCGTCTTCATCAGCATCAGCATTTACCGGTGAAGGAGCACTATTACTGGTACTTGGTTGATTAGCAACTGGTTCCCAGAAGGTTACTACCGGTTCATTTCTTGCTTGCTTACTGTCGGTTTCCTCAGGTTTTCCAGAGTTTTCATCAACTCTTACATTGATGCTTTACACAATTCTCTGAGTCCTATTGTTGAAACATTTGAGATCCTTGCTCTTGGTGGAATATCCTAGGAATATTCTTTCATCATATTTTGCATCAAACTTTCTCTGATGTTCACTCCTCTTGATATAACATTTGCTACCAAACATTCTAAAGTAGCTTACTATTGGAGTCTTACCGGTCCAAAACTCATAAGGAGTCTTATCTTTTCCTTTCTTGATGAGTACCCGATTCATTATGTATATTGCAGTGCTCACCGCTTCTCTCCAAAAGGTGTGAGCAACCTTTCCTTGGATCATCATAGTTCTAGCTGCTTCAACCATAGTTTGGTTGTTTCTCTTTGCTAAGCCATTCTGCTATGGAGTCCGGGGGGTAGACAGTTGCCTCTTGATGTCGTTCTCTTCACAATATTGGTTGAATTCACTGGAAGTGAACTCTCCTCCTTGATCAGTTCTAAGGTATTTGATTCTTCTATCACCTTCCTTTTCTACCAATGCTCCGAAAGCTTTGAACTTTCCAAAAGCTTCAGGCTTATCTTTCAAGAATGTGACCCACATCATTCTTGAGCAATCATCAGTCAGAATCATGAAATACCTATCTGCCTGCACACTCCTAGTTTTCATAGGACCACACAAATAAGTATGCACAAGATCAAGTAAATTGTCTATAGTGAAATATTTACCTTTGAAAGTTGAGGAAGACATTTTCCCTAGTTGACATTCTCTGCATAAAGGATTTTCCGGTTTGCTCAGCACTAGCAATCCTCTGACTACCTTGGTCTTACTAGCCTTCACAATGTTATCAAAGTTTACATGGCAGAGTCTCCTATGCCATATCTAGCTATCATCAAACTTAGCCATAAGACAGATACTGATATTCGCATTCAGCTGAAACAGGTTACCTTTGGCCACCAATTCGCCATTCTTTCCTCTGATTCTGCACACTCCATTCTTAAATTTCAGAGTGAGTTCATTATCATTCAGCTGGGCAACACTCAAAAGGTTGTGTCTGAGACCATCAACCCAATACAAATTGTCACCACTGCTCTTTCCATTCAGAGAGATGGACCCTCTACCTTTGACCATACATGGTGCATCATTACCAAAGCGAACCACACCACCATCATATTCTTCCAAAGATAGAAACTTGCTCTTGTCACCAGTCATATGGTGAGAACAACCACTATCAATAATCCACTCATTGGAATTATCAAAGCGCGAGACAAGAGTCTTCTTGTCTGACACATACTCTTTGACAACAACAAACACAATATCTTCATTTTCTTCATCTTTTGATTCCTCATCAGTGACACCTTCAACAACTACCATAAAATAGTTTCTCCAGTTTCCTCCTTTGAATGTCTTAAACCTTTCCGGTTTGTCCTTGTTGTCACCATTAGGATAGTTTATAGCAATATATCCTATCTGGTTACAAGAAAAGCATTTCAAAGGGAGCTTACCTCTATATTTACCGGTTCCTTTAGGAAGTTTCCTAGCAAGAAGAGCTTCAAATTCCATCAGAATCTCCTCATCATTCATTTCTCTACTCTGTCTTGGTTCACCACTGGTGCTTGCTTCTTTTCCTTTTCTGGATGGTACAACAGAAGCTTTAAAAGCTGATTCAGTCTTTTGAATACTGCCATCAAAACTATTTAGCTCATAGGTTGTCAACTTTGCAATGATGGAGTCTAGGGATACCTTAGTCTTGTCTATTGATCTCAACTCCTGAATAACAGCAACCCTTATTGCATAGACCGGTAATAAGGATATCAAAACTTTTCTTACCATAGTGTAATCTTCCATTTTACCACCTGCACTCTTGATATCTTCAACAATAGTTTTGATCCTTATTCCATACTATTGAATGGTCTCACCTTCAACCATCCGCATGTCTTCAAATTTCCCTCTAAGGCTTTCTTCCTTAGCTTGTTTTACATGCTCATCACCACCATAGATACTCTCAAGAGTGTCCCATACTTCTTTGGGATTATCTTTATCCTGGACATCAATAAACTCAATGTCAGATAAGCCGTTGATTAGGGCTTCCATGACTTGCCCATTCTCTTGTATTTCTCTCTTTTGATCATCGGTGAGAGTACCAGTAGGAATAACAAAAGCATTCTCAACATAGCTCCAGTGTTGAGCACCCATGCTTCTGATGTAAATCTTCATTCTATCCTTCCATATTTTGAAGTTATCTCTATTGAACTTTGGACCTTCCCTCTTCATCATTACAATAGGATATTTCCCTCAAGCGGTTAAGCTTATAGCACAGAGGACTTGGAGGACGCTTTGATACCAATTGATAACTCAATGATGAAAATTTAGTACCAAACCGGTACTAAGAGGGGGAGTGAATCAGTACAGACAAAAACACTTTCCTCAAACTGGTTAGACAGTAAACACTGCAAATGAACACTAACACTGGTTTGAAACAGAGTGCAATCGATAAACTAAGGATGACTGAGACAAGCATTAACCGGTTGACACTTATCTTTTTTTTCATACAGTCTAATACTTCATTTCCATTTCACCCTAGTGCATCAACATGTAATCAATCATCAAAATATATAAACAGCTAGATCAACATGATTTACCTTTAGACACAAATCTCTTGAACCATCACATGAAAAACATCACACATGACACAAATTTTTCACGTGGAAACCCAACTGGGAAAAACCACGGTGGGGATGAATACCCACAAGATGTTTTGAAATCTTTAGAAGTTCACTCTATTAAGAGCCTTGTCTGGTTAAAGACTGATACAATAGGTTTTGTTAGGAACTGATCCTATTAGGGATCACCCGATCAAGGGATGGCTAGAATACACGGTTAAGGGTTAAACCCTGTTAAAGGTTACCTTGTTAGAGGATTTCAAGAACTCAATGGTTTTGAGTCACCCTCTCAAAGGATTTACAGTAAGCCGGTTAAAGCTACCCTGTTAAGGGATTTCCCAACTGTTGAAATGGTTAGAGATCAACAGGTATTACAATGATTTGATAACAGCACTCAATGCCAATGCAGATTCACTTTAGCTCCTCTTCACCTTCTACACTTACACTCTACAGGTATCACTTCTTTCCTCTGGTCTAGCAAGAACCACGTATCTCTTCACTTGGATACACACACACAACTTTTGCCAACAACTTTAGAAAGAAGCACAACATCGACCTTATAGGAAACAAATAGGTTAGTAGCATAAACCCTGAACCCTAAAATTTTTAGGTTAGGCACTTAAAAATGGTTCAATCCTGACTGTTGAGCATATTGCATTAAATGCAACCATCTTGAACCGATCTCAAGACATTCTCCATCATTCGTTCTCCACCGCTTTCATGGCAGCTGATAACCCATCATGCGTTTTCACCGTTTACAAACTTCGCACATTTCAGAGGTAGATGAGAACAATCTCCTTCATGCAAGATCCTTCACGTGCACAAGATTGACATGGCAACATGATCTGTTCTTCGTTACAATGCTAACTCATCACACAAAGTCACCAGTTGAGTCACATAGGCTTGAAGCACTTCAACCAGAAACCCTGAAGTTGATACTACCAACCGGTAGTCATACAAAGCTTCCATGTACCGGTTCCCATAACCACATGCCGTTTCACCTTGAACAAACACACCGCTTCACTTTGGCACATATACTGGTTCCTAGTAACATACCAATTCTCTCTTCTTTAGCATATTGACATCAATGACAACATACAATGTCATCATGTCCTCATAATAGTTCTCATAATGCCAACAAATTGATCTGCAATGTCCTGGAGGTTAGTGAAGGAACTCTTCCTTGCAAATACCTAGGTATTCCCCTTGACAAGGGTAGAAGACCCTCAAAATTATGGGACAACTTGGTGGATAAAATCAAATCTAGGATCAACACTTGGAAAGGAAAATGGCTCTCATCTGCAGGTAGAGAAACCTTGATTAGATCGGTCTTGTCAGCTATGCCCATTTACCACCTCTCCTATCAACATTTATCTTCTTCTAGCCTGGCAGAGCTCAACAAGCATCTCAGGACTTTCTTTTGGCAAGGTGCTAATGACAATCATAAAATATCACTCATATCCTGGGATGAGATATGCAAACCTAAAGAAGAAGGTGGAATTGGCATTAAAAACCTTCGTGATCAAGGCAAAGCCTTGGGTATTAAGTTGGTCTGGAGGATGTTCAGAACCCCCCACCTCAAATGGGCTCGCTTGCTGCACCACAAATACCTCAATGGAGGGAATCCTATCCAAATCTTCAAAGAAACCAACCCTCCCAAAGGGTCCTGCCTATGGAATTTTATGTTAGACTGCAGGAGGATTATCTCTGATAGACTTACTTGGAAGCCGAGGTTCGGGGATAAAGCTCTTTTTTGGTCAGATTCATGGGGTGGATATAAGGCTATTGATAATATCCATGACTTTGGCGCTACTCGTATCCTTCTTGAATCTCATAGAGGACCCTTGTTAAACAACTATATCTCCCTGTCAGAGGATGGGGTTGGTTGGCAGTGGATTGAAAATGAAGATGAGGATATCTCGATAAGGGATAAACAAAAACTTATGGCAATTCTTAAATCAAGGAACATTGCCTTAGTTCAGAAGGAGGACAAGCTCATCTAGGATGGCTCCCTAAGAGGAGAATACAACTCCAAGGATGGGCACTCTCTCATCTCCAAATCATTTTTAAGGCCTATGATTGAGCTTCCCTTGAAACTTTGTTGGGATAAATATTGTCTGCCTAAGGCAGGTATCTTCTCCTGGCTTGCGGTTCAGAACAAGCTCCTAACTGCGGACAAATTTAGAAGAATGGGGTACGAGGGCCCTAGTAGATGTCCTCTTTGTGAGGTAGACGAGGAAGACACCAATCATATCCTCCTTAACTGCCCCTTTGCTCACAAATCTAGATCTGGTTCACCAACAAACTTGATTGGTTTGCTGCCTTCCCCCACACCATCTTTGGAATGCTCAAGGCATGGCCTCTCCTCAGGCGTGGTTGTCTCTTTGAAGGTTTATGGACAACTCTTCCTTCTTCCATTATGTGGGAACTATGGAAGGAGAGAAATAGACATCTCTTTAAGAATGAAAAACTAGAGGTTCCCAGAATCATTAACAAGATAGAGTCAGCTATCACTGAGCTCATGAACAACCGACTATCATCAAGCACATTGAAGAATGCCTCTATCACTCATTGGGATGAAAAGATGAAAAAACATTGGAAGGATTATCCTTTCCTCCGTTTGTAGGAGATGGTCCTATTGCAAGTCTTCGATCAAGGGAGGGATGCAGATGGCAGCCCCTAGGCGAAGGTTGGATGAAGCTAAACTTTGATGGGGCTTCCCGTGGCAACCCAGGGCAAGCAGGGTTAGGATGTGTTGTTCATAATTGGGAAGGCAAGGAACTAGCAACCCTTGCCTCTTCGGTTGGCATCAACACCAACAACTAGGTGAAACTTATGGCCCTGGTGGAGGGTCTACATTTATGTAGGAAACTGGGAGTTAAGAACTTGGAAATTGAAGGAGATTCAGCTATAATTGTCAATGCTCTGGGGAAAGGTAGTATGCCTAATTGGAGACTAAATACTTTGTTGTTAAAAGCTCTTGACTTATGCAGATATTTTGATAGGTTTACAGTCAATCATATTTATAGGGAGGGCAATAAAAGAGCAGATGAGTTGGCCAACTTGGGAGCCGATGGTATCAATCTCCTATTTGTACCACCGTAAGGCACCCTCCTCTTTTGTCTTCGTGTCCTAAGTGGTCGTTAGCATGTTTCTCCTTTCAACCCCTTATGTTTCTCCTGCCCAGACTTTGTTTTAACCCCCCTATTTATTCCTCTTCCTACCCCCTGTATTTACATATAGATACTCAGACAAACATTCAGTTTAAATATTTTTTGTTCCACCGATACTCTTCTCCAATCAAAATCATCATGCCCTGTTGGTGAATGGATCTTGTCTCACCAAAGCCTTTCTTCTTCCTCCCTTATCATCTTCTATTGATAAAGTCGCATCAGTGAAACCATGCATATCAGAGACATGCCTTTTAGCTCCCTCGAAACCTATTTCCTCATCGGTATCTTTTATCGATGTAGCTTCCTGTTGTTTGATCAACATTTTTCTTTCGATGTTAACATCTCTTTCAGTGAGTCCCTTTATGTTGCACCGATGCTATTATCTCCTCGAAGACCTTACCCCGTCGATGAAAACCATCTTGGCTTCCTCGATATCTTTTGTCAATGGAATTTCTGTCTTCGATGAGTCTTTTCTGAAGTTCATCAGCGCTTTCTTTCTTCGATGGCCCTTCTATATTGATGAGACATCGTTGGGTCTCATCGATATTTTTTGAAATCCATTGGGTTTTATGTCAAAGAATCCTTGGGCTTCAGTGACCTCCTTTATTTGCTCCACCGAAACACTTCTCCCATCGAAATCATCATGCCTTGTCAGGGATTGGTTCTATTGTCTCACCGAAGCCTCTCTTTCTCCTCCCTTATCTTCTTCTATCGATAAAGTCACATCGGTTAAACCTTGTGTATTAGAGGCATGCCTCTTTGCTCCCTCGAAACCTATTTCCTCATTGATATCTTTTATCGATGAGCTACCTTTTGCCTGATTGACATTATTCCTTCAATGAGAACATTCCTTTCAGGGAGTCCTTTTTATATTGCACTGATGGTATTATCTCCTCGATGACCTTTCCCATCGATGAAAACCATCTCCGCTTTCCTCGACATCTTTTGTCGATGGAATTTATGTCTTCGATGAATCTTACTATAGTTCATTGACGCTTCCTTTCCTCAATGACCTTTCCACATCGATGAGATACCATTGGATCTCATCGATATTATTTGAACTCCAGTGGGTTTTTATGTCAAAGAAACCTAAGACTGCGGTGACCTCCTTCCATCGAATTCAACATTCCCTATTGGTGAATGGACCTATTGTCTCACCGAAGCCTTTCTTTATCCTCCCTTATCATTTTCCATTGATAAAGTCACAATCGGTGAAACTAGGCGTATCGGAGGCTTCCCTTTTAGCTTCCTTGAAACCTATTCCCTCATTGACATCTTTGATCGATGTAGTTGCCTTTTGTCTGATCGACATTATTCTTTCGATGAGAAATTTCCTTTCGATGAGTCCTTTTTATGTTGCACCGATGGTATTATCTCCTCAAAGACCCTTTCCTGATGATGAAAACTTTCCCCGCTTTCCTCGATATCTTTTGTCGATGGAATCCTTGTCTTCGATGAGTCTTTTCTAAAGTTTGTAGGCGCTTCCTTTCTTCGATGGCCCCTCTTTTTCGATGAGACATCATTGGGTCTCATCAATTTTATTTGAACCTAGTTATCTTATAGGTTGCTATTGCACCTGCTTGATGACTTGTGGGCTACCATGGTATTAATAAAAATGATGATTTCTTTTAACATTAAGTGGCTTTTATAATTTAAGTCCACAGATAATCATTCAAAATTGATGCTCAATAGATGGCATCACTTTTCTTCCTTTAAAATCTCCTTTTTCATCGAGGTTACCTTTGTTTCGATGAAACCATCGCTATCATCCACGAGCCTTGTGGTTTCATCGATCTCCTAATTTTCATCGAAATCTTCTAAATTCTTAAGGGCACCCATCTCATACTCAGATGTTTAAGTATTTCCTCCTTTTATTTGATCACTCCTAAATTTAGCTTTTTAAGTATAGTCACTCTGCTAGGATAAGCTTTAAGATTAGAAGGAGGCAATACCTTACATTAATGAGCATAGGTTTATAAATGTGCTGGCATATCTTGCTCCCGGATATATGTGATCATGGATATATAGGTATTTTTATTTATGTAGATATTGCCTTCTTTTAGGACTTACACCTACCTACCTATCCTCATCTCTACTTATGAAAGTTGCCTCGTTAATATTTATTAAGTTTATGCTCTTCGATGGGTAATCACTCTCGCATTATGTTTCTAGAGATTTTTTGAGACTAATATTTTGAGCTATGTATCCTAACAGGTGACCATCTAGGCAGGTATGATATATTGTATAAGTTGACCTGTTCAGTTTTTCTTTTCCTAACATTTTGGTGAGAGATTTTCTCAAGATTTTGTGCAGCATAAGGAGCAAAGTAGGCTTAACCATGTGTTTCAGGAATAGCAAGATCTGCCACCCACAAATGGCAGCATTACCCCAAGAGATGGGCAATCTGCTGCTCAACCTTACTCAGAGGATTTCTACATACAATCTTCATTATTTTGGACAAGTTCCCTTTATGATCTTGTATCTCCATTCTGTATCGCATTCTTAATTTTTTTTTATCCTTGAGGGATCTGGGATAGACCGGAGGTTTTCTTCCCTCCATTCTTTCCTACCAGTGCCCACACCAAATGGAGGTGTATATGTAACTCTATCTATTTTTAAATTAATAAAATTCTTTGGCCTCGGCCTTTTGTCGATCAAAAAAAAAAATTTAAATAATTAAAAATTGTTTAATTATAAGAAATTAGAAGAAGAATATTAGTACTACTTGCCCCAAAATTTTATGAAGACATCCTACAAGAAAAAAACAAAAATAAAAGATCATGAACCATTATGACCACTCTCATCACTTGTGGATATCCTTGAGTAGTATATGAACACGATCAAAGATAAATCAAGGAAAGAATAAGACTCACTAGACCAAGCGAGTTGACAACACCCTGTATAAGACAGATGATAATTGGACAAAGGACTAGCAATGTTGATGTTGTTTGATGGGATAGTTTGTCTATTGTTGCATGATTTGTTAAGCATGGTGTTTGGACACATTTTTAGTTTGTGTCTTCTCAAATGTCTATCTTTGCAAGAGATAATTTATTGACAAAATGTAAAGAGTGATTGTTGTTTTTTTGGTTTTTGACTTTCCACTTTTTAGAGTTTTTAGGTGATTTGATTTTTTTGTGCTTTCTTCAGGACATTTTACAAATGTTTTAAGATTTTTTTAGGACATTTTATGATTTTTTAAGATTTTTTTTGAGACATTTTGTAATTTTTAATATTTTTTTCAAGACAATGCAATTTTTAGGATTTTTTTTAGAACTTTATGCAATTTTTTAGATTTTTTAAGGATTTTTTCAAGACTTTTTGCAATTTTTAGGATTTTTTAGGACTTTACGCAATTTTAAAATTTTTTAGGTCTTTGTACAATTTCTAGAATTCTTTTCAGGATATTAACGTTGTGTACATGTCATAACTTCTGAGATGCTCATGACGGTAACTCCTTTAATTGATCATGATAATGGACTTTCCCCTAGTTAAAGTCTAATTTATGTACAGTGACCAAGACAAACATATGTACAGACTCACTATTGAAAAGGAATGACATTCAATGTTGACTAATCATAGACCTAGATAAGGACAACAAGACCAAATCGGGAAAATGGGTGTGATAGTGCATTGCCATTCAAAACATACTATAGATAGTATAAAGATAAACAATGGAGCAACAACTTACTACACATGGCCCTTGTTTGCTAGGATTTCACAATAGTACTTTCCCAAAGTGCCTATTTACCAAGTTTTCACTAAAGGGCAAATTATTTCTCTTTACTCTTTTTTTCATTTAAAAAAAAAAAAAAAATCAATTTTTTCATTTTTTGATTTTTCAATTTTTTCAATTTTTTTTTTTTTTTCAAATTTTTTTACTTTTTTCAGGATCATGTGTAGTACTTGTGGAGGTGCATCTTGTTGATAATATTTTTTAATACTCCCTCTAGTGTTTCAAGGTGATACATGTCAGAGCCATATAATGTAGTGACAAGTAAAGGTCCTAGCCAATTAGGCTCAAATTTTCCTTTAATGATCTCTAGGGCTTGGGAATTCTTAGGATTTTCTTTTAGGACCAAGTCCCCTATCTCAAAGTGAAATGCTTTGACTTTATTGTTGTAACTACGATGAAGACAATTTTGGTATTCTTTCAAATGAGTCAATATTGTTTGACGCCTTTCATCCAACATTTCTAACTGATGTAGCCTAGATACTCTGCACTCTTCATCATCAATCAAGTGTTACAAAGAAACTCTTAGATAAGGGGCCTCAACATCAAGAGGAAGAATGACTTCCACACCATAGACCAAGGAATATGAATTGTAACAGTAGGTGTGTGGATGCTAGTATGATAGGCCCATAAGGTAGGATTTGATTGCACATGCCAATATCGAAACTTGCATCATTGACAATATTTTTCAATTCTTTGGTGATAGTTTTATTGGATGCCTCATCTTAGCCATTACTCTATGGATAATAAGGAGTGTAGAAGTGATGTTGAATGTGGAACTTATCACAGAGTTCTCTTACATCTTGATTGTAATTAAATGGATAGCCATTATCAATGACTCTTGCAAGATAGATTACATATTGGCATATGATATAATTCAAAATGAATTTAGAAATTTGTGTGCTAGTGATATAGTTCATAGGTATAGCCTCATTCCATTTGGTGAAGTACTTAGTTGTAGTGATTATAAACTTTTGTCCATTTGCAGAGCTCGGGTGAATCTTACCTATGAGGTCAAGCCCCCACTGAGAAAAGGGCCATGGAGATATAATAGGTTGAAGCTCTTGTGCTAACACGTGGATCAAATCTCCATGCAAGTATAACTTTAAAAACCTCCCCCTCAGAAAAAGATATAAAATCTTGGCAAATTTTTTTACATCAATTTTTTTTGGTAGAAAATCTTGGCGAATCTAGAAAAATAATACGACTATGCATTAATTACTATTGTGAATAATTTCATTTAAAAAATTAAAGTTTTATAGAAAAATAGAGGTCTAAGGTTGAAAACATTAATGAATTTAAAGGGTAGACACTACTTTATTTAGTTACTACCATTAATTTAAATTAGTCTAATAGACCTTTTTGTATTTTGTTATATTAAATGTGTAGACACCTAAAATTGTCACGTCTAATTAAATAAATATTTTATTTATTTAATTATCTAAGCTTAATTCTTCTATTAATTAAATAAATCTTTATTTATTTAATTCATTCATTTATCCTCTTCTAGCCTTATTTCTCATTTAAATAAATACATTTATTTTTTTAATTTATCCTTTTCCTAAATTAAATAAATATCTTATTTATTTAATTATCCCACTTCTTCTATTAATTAAATAAATCTTTATTTATTTAATTAATTCATTAACCTTTTCTACCCATGACACATGTCATTCATCTCTTAATTCATACACTACCTACCCTCTTATTATTTTATTATTTCCTCTACCTACCCTCTAATCATAGCCGACCTCCTTTTACACCTCTCAATCTTATCCCTCCATTTCATATAGTGTCTTCTATATAAGAGGATACTTCCTTCATTATCAAACCCTAGCTAATCAATCTATGCATGCTAACTACTTGATCAATTGACTACTTGGCATATGCGATCCTACTTGCAAACACATTTCTGTTCTTTGTTGAGCTCTTGTGCACATAAAATCTGAGAGAAAATATATCAAACAAGATCAATGGAGATAGGAAAAATGGAGATTCAAACCCTATTGGACATGTGATGGTATAATCTTTGTGATTTCATTTGATTTGCATTGTCTTAGGTAATCTTCATATGTTATGGTGGATCTTTGTTGTTGTCAGGCTAGGGTTTTATGGTTGAATTCATTTAGCCTTTCAATATCATTATTGTTGTTATCCATTTTCACCATATACATTTTGGCACGTCCGGTGGGACTCTTGTCCTTTTTGCATTTAACATTTTTTGTTGTAGATTTTGTGTTTGAAGTTGTAGATCTGACATTTTCGACAACATTTTGACATTTTCGCGTCTGCGCACTTTTGGGTCACATTTTTGATTTTTTGCCATGTCTGTGACATCTGCAACCACGTTTGCATCCTCGACAGTATTTTTTTTTTTTGCAGATTTCGAAAACCGTGTCTGTGGTGTTTTTAGACGTGTCTGTGTCCAAAAGTCGCGTTTGGGTTCTGGAACCGCGTCTGTGTCTCGCAGAAGCGTGTCTACGTCAGAGAGTCACATCTGTGTTTGGGGTAACCGCATCTATGTGCGTTGATTTCTTTTTTTTTTTGATTTTTATTGATTCAGTTTTTGGTCATTTAATATTTCAGATCTGATTTATTTTGAGGTAACATTTTCAGATCTAGCTAACGAAATTGGTGCAGCTTGTCTTGAAAGCAAAATCGTTTGGTTGAAGGCCCTTATTTTCACAAAGTCTTTTGGATTTAAAATTTACCTAACTTGTGTGCTTGTGGGAAGGGGTGATTATTTCAAACAATCCAAACTACTAATAAATCTTTGTTGTAGGTCCTTGGCAAGGGTTTTTGGATTTTTATTGTGTGCCTTGTTTTCATAGACTAGCAAACACTTCAATTGGTGCACTGAAATTGAATCATTGCCTTTTGTGTCTTGAGCAATAGGCTCTTTTTGTTTAATCTTTAGAGGGCCTGTCTTCCCGTGTGGTCATTAGGACTACTAGTGAGAAGAGAACGACCCAAGTGGTAGCAAGGAAAACCCACCTCTTTCGAACCACTATAAACAATTGTATTCATGGTGAAAACTATGGATAACATGTGCTGATTAGTTCATACCGACACTATGTCTCCCCATAAACCTATTTGATCAAATTATTTTGATCAGTTGTAGGGCGTAACCCCTACCGGCTGGGAGCCTTCAGTATTTACAGAGCGGAAAGTGCCGCATGTATGGCCACACGAGCAGATGCCCTTACTAGCACCTTTTTGTTTTAGAAGCCCAAATCCTTCTAGTTGTTGGGGCAAGAGGTCGGACCTCTGGGAGCAACCCACACACATACGATTCTTAGTAGAGATACAAAGTTCGCCACTAGGAGTTTTCGTGGGGACTGATGCTTGGCTGACCCGAGAAGTGAGTCCCGAGGGTGGAGCTAGTGAGGTCAAGCATCTAAGTATCTGCTCTGAATAGCGTAGCCTCGGGGGTAAAACCTCATGTGGGATCAACAACTATTGTCTTGGCCAGCCATAAGAATTGTGCTTGACTTATTTTAAACATTCAAAACATTCAAGACCAAACAACAAAACATTGTGTCTTTTGTGTCTTCAAGTGTATGCAAAACATTTTCACATCAAACAACACCCTTTTCTTGGAGTCATTTTGAGTCTAAACACTTGCAAACATTGTGTCCTCTTGTCACGAAAAATAGTCAAATAGTTAGATTTGGTCACAACAAAACAACTTCATAGATTGAAAAAAAAATTGCACAAATTTTGCAAAAACATGTCCGTGTCTACATAATAGCGTCTGTGTTTTATAACCGCGTCTGTGAAGGGTAGAAACGTGTCTGTGTTTTTAGAATCAACATTGCAATTTACAAAAAATTCTCAAAAATGTGTCTGTGTTAAACAAAACCACGTCTGTGTCAGGAAATCACGTCTGTGCAGTATACACGCATGTCTGTGTTCAAAATTGAAAAACTTTTATAGTTCAGCAAACAAACACAGTCAGTTTCGGAATTCTTGAGCTTCCTAGGTTATTTCTCCAGGTTTTCATCTAGCATTCAACCTGTCTTTGGGTCTCACACAGTCCATCACTGCTTTACATCTTACATTACATTCACATTTGTCTAAACTTGAGTCAAAAGGTCACTTGTTTGTCCTCATCATACTTTGTCAACACACTACATACAACAACACTTTGCTAAGTGGTCCCTCATCAAGGTCTATCACCTTTTGGTCTCATTTGGTTTTACTTAGAGTCAAGGTCAACTTACCTCATCAAGAGAAACTATCCTCTCTTTGGAAGTCACACCTACTCTACTACATACATACTTGGTCTTACACTTTGGACATTGCAAGTACACCTCAGATTCATTCACATTCCATCCAACTCGTGGTCTTCCATACTTTTTTCATTTTCATCTAGTCTCACACATCTCGGTCAATACCTAGTTCATGGTTGAAACCCATCTTCAAAAATCTAGGAGAGAAACTAAAGAGGCTCAAGAGTCCGCAAACATGAGTGTCTATGAGTATGACAATGATGTCTTTTTCAATACTGATCATAACACATTGCCTGACATGGATGCCTATAGAAACATTCCAAATGTTGAGAACATGGACACTACGAACAACAATGATACACACAATGACAATATGGACAACTTTTCAGTACATTTAGCATATGTGGAAGAATCCATTATGGACCCCCGTTTCAATCGATTGATTGAGGAAATAATGAGGAGAGATAGACAATACTTCTTACAAATGATGGCACAAAGTGGAGCCAAGATCCCTCATGATTTTGACATGTCTCAAATAATGGAACATAGACCTTTGCAACAAACTCACTCCAACATTGATCAAAGGAGGCCTAATAGTGGAGGCAATAGAAGACCACATATGGTGCCTGAATCACCATCATCTTTGTTTCAAAAACTAGAGGTCCCACATACACATGGTCAAGCATATGATACTCACCTTTGCAGACCATTATGGAAGTCTTATGCAGAGAAATATGCTCAATCACATATCAATGCTAAGGATCAACCACCAAAGCAATTGGATAGTCAGAGGCATGCTCAAAATTTGGACACAAGGAAACCCCATGTCAAATTTGGAGGCAACACATTAGAACACAACATGCCTGTAGAGTATGGTATACATGGACAAAACAGATATTTCATTCCTCAATATGAATCTATACCAAGTGGTCCATATACGTAGCATCATTATAGACCTCCTCCATATGAACATGTGTATGATCAATATCATCCATATATGCAACATGCTTCTCCTCCAATTGGTGCCTCAAGCATAGGGTATGGTCCAAGAAGTCGATCTCCACCTAAGAGAAATTTGGAGCAACAAATCAGGGACTTACAAAAGAAAATGGAGGACATAAATACACCAAAGCCAACATACACAATGAGAGACATATGTCCTTATCCATTTGACAAGAGCATACCAATGCCTCCATTTCCTACACACTTTGCGACACCTAAGTTTGATAAGTACAGAGGCAAAGGGGATCCTAAGGCACACATAAGACAGTTTTTCATAGCCTGCATTGAGGTAGTAGTAGAAGAGACATATTTGATGAGATTATTCCCACAAAGCTTAGGTGATCAAGCTATGGAATGGTTCTCCCAACTTCCACCTGGTATTAAGTCATGGGGTGACTTAGCAGAGGCATTTATTCAACATTTCTCCTACAACATAGAGACAGACATATCAGTCACTACTTTGTGCAACACTAAGCAAAAAGAGGGAGAGTCTTTTGTATCATTTTTACAAAGATGGAGGAATCTAGCCAGCAGATGCTCTTGTGAAATTTCACAAAAACAAATGGTAGAGATGTTCACTCAGAATGTTAACAAAGACATTGGCTATGATCTAAGAAAATCTTGTTTGTCCACCTTCAAGGACGTCATTGAAAAAGGCTTAGCGATAGAAAAGGTCCTAATTGAACAAGGAGTCATTAAGATATTCAAGGAAAACAAAGATGACTTTAAAGGAAAAGATAAGCCAAGATTTTGGAATAAAAACAAGAACACAGTCAATGATGGTGTTGTTGATGCTAATATGGTGCGACCCAAAATCATTTTTTCTGGATCAAGCTCTACAAACAATCAAGTGAATACTCAAACAACTTCTAGATCATGAAGGAAGTACACTCCATTGGGAGAGCCACTTGAGTCAGTCTTCAAGAAGCTAGTGGCAAACAAAGTAATCACAATTCCACATTTTCCTCCATATGAGCCAAAGGTCAAACCAAATTGGTGGAATGATGATGAATATTGTGAATTTCATAAGAGCAAAGGTCATAAGATAGGAAATTGTCATCGACTGAAGAACATCATACAAGATCTCATTGATAGAGGTGACATTGAGATTGAAGGGCACTCATCCAATCAAGAACATGAGATGTTTAAGGAACCATTCCCAAAGCATGACAAGGGAAAAGCTAAAGCCACAGATGACCAAACCAACTATACCAGAGCAACCTATAACTATGATTCAACTATCAATCACATTTCAATGGACAATTACGTCTCTACCATTATCATCAAGGACAAAAACCCTGATAATTCTACCCAGAGACCCAAGATTGTCCTAAAAGGTGTTGGATCTTCTTCCAAACCTACCTCTGAATGTCATGTCACAACTCATCGAGGTAAAATCACTTTTCAAGGTGCTCTAGCTAAAAACACCACTTCCTCATCAACCAAACCTGAGTACGACCTCGTAGAACAGTTAAGGAAGACACCCGCGCTCATCTCCATCCTTGAGCTCTTACACATATCCCCCACACATAAAGCTATTCTTGACAAAATCTTGAGAGACACTACCGTTCCTACTGATCTGAACATGGACCAGTTTCAAGCCATGGTGGGATACCTTTCCATTCCACACTCTCTTACATTCATAGAAGCCGACGACGCCTCCATGAGCCAACCACATAATGCACCACTACACATTGAAGCCTTCATACACAAACATTGAATAAAAAGAGTCCTGATAGATGGAGGAGCTGGTCTAAACATTTGTACATTGAGCACAATTAAACAATTGGGATATTTTGATAAAGCTGTGAATTCTACAAACAAAATCACCATCAAGGCATATGATGCTAAAGAGCGTTCATCCAAGGGCACAGTCACCTTACCTCTCAGAGTTGGGCCAGTTACGAAGGATGTGGTTTGTCGAGTCCTAGACCTAGATCTCACTTACAACATATTGCCAGGGCATCCTTGGATTCATGAAATGAGGGCAGTCCCATCTACATATCACCAATGCATTAAGTTTCCTCACAATGGAGTGGAGGTAACAGTTAACAGTGATCCTAATCCGTTCATATACTGCAATAACTTGAGATCAAAAATTGAGACCATCATTCCCAGAAATCGCGAAGCTGTTCCTTCTTCGGCATACATGGATCCTAAGTCATTAAAACCTTCGACATCAAAACAAGGTGAGCTTAAAGGCAAATTTCAGGACAAGGGCATGGGGGAATACACTTTAAATCAGACCATGTACTTACAACAAGTCATGAGTTCACGAAAAGAATATGGAAGACCACATCCTAACTAGCAAGTATCCATCATTATACTCAAATGGGACCCTACTACCTTTCAAAGATGGGGTGAAATGGAAGAGGAAGACTTATACAAAATGCTTTACAAAGACCTTGAAGATGATACACAAGATCACATCAGTCTACCATGTGAGAAATATGGCAAAGGTTTCAAGATCCTACAAAAATTTGGGTATGATGGAAAAAGCCCTCTTGGGTTACGAAAGGAAGGCATCATTGAACCTTTACAACCTGAATTGACATTCAAAAAGGAACACTCAAAGGGACTTGGTTTCCTGACTTCCAAGGTCCACACTCAAAGGACAGAAGAAGCCTTACAAATCAAAGCTACCAAAATTCAACAAGAGGATCGCTATTCCACAGACTCCAACGAATGGGAATGGGGTTCAGACAAATCCTCCAGTGACTACGAGCTCACTGAGACATTCCGAGAGCCAAATGAACCCACAAAAGAAGAGGAATTTTATAAAAGATTCAAAGTTGGTCAAGAAACAACCCATGAGGATTTCACACAGTCCTTGTCTCAAGGTCCTAGGTTGAAATCACATAGGATGAGAACACCTGTCCCAGAATGCACTACTAGTGATGATAATTTGGATTCGTTCGTGATCGAGATTGATGAGGAGAGTGCCATCGATGACCTTGATAATTACCTTGACATACCCAAATATAACTGCATCTTCACTCTTAGCCCCGCTAACTTCGAAGACATTAAAGGCCTTTCCCTCATTCACCACCAACTCATTGACTGGGATCATGAAGGACCTGCACAGTTTGACACATTCCAAAATGATGAAGCTTTTATTGACCATCTTGGCATACGAGATGATCTTCCCCCTAGGGACCATAAAGTGGGATACACTATAGAACTCAATAGCTTGGCATATTTTGGTGAGGGCGTCAGACCTTCCAGTCACAAAAATGTGAAAATAAGAACAAACCAAGGGTCTTATGGCGAAAACCACACTGTGGCGATGTCTGACCCCAAAAAAGTAAAAAGAAAGGACGTATCTAAGGGTGAAAATCTCTCTGAGGCACCCAAAGATGGAAGGCTCAACATTCTCCCAGCATCATATGAGGAAAAGTCATCCATGTTGGTAGAGGAGACTATCAAAACAAACATTGGTATAGAAGAGGTTCCACACAACTTATTCCTAGCTCAATCGTTGAGGGAGTCAGAAAGGTCAAAATTCATAAGTTTCTTCAAAGAATGACAAATCAACTTTGCATGGTCATACGCTGATATGCCTGGATTAGATCTAGATTTGGTAATACATCATTTGATAGTTAAACTGAGGGCAAAACTAGTGAAACAAAAATTAAGAAAGATGCATCCACAAGTCGCATTATTGGTCAAAGTAGAGCTTGAGAAATTATTGGATGTCAGATTCATATGCCCAATTGATTATCCCAAATGGATCTTCAATTTAGTGCCTGTCAGTAAACCAGATCGCAGCATCAGAATATGTACAGATTTCAGAGACATCAACAAAGCTTGTCCTAAGGATGACTTCCCATTACCAAATATTGACCTGATTGTCGATCTCACAGCAGGTCATGAAATGTTATCATTGATGGATGGATTCTCTGGTTATAATCAAATAAAGATCGCGTTTGAGGATCAACACAAAACATCATTCACTTATCCTTGGGGAACGTTCTGTTGGAATGTCATGCCCTTTGGGCTAAAAAATGCAGGCGCTACATATCAAAGAGCCATGACTACTATCTTTCACGATCTCATGCACATAACTATGGAAGATTATATCGACGACCTCTTAGGCAAATCAATAGATAGAAATACACATTTGGACATACTTTCAGTCATTTTTGATCGGTTGGAAAAATACAAAGTAAGATTAAACCCCAAGAAATGTGTCTTTGGAGTAACCTCTGAGAAGCTCCTAGGATTCATTGTATCAAAAAGAGGAATCGAAGTTGATCCAACAAAAGTCAAGGCCATCCTATAGATGCAGCCACCAAGAAATATCAATCAACTTCGATCTTTACAAGGGAGACTCCAGTCCATACGAAGATTCATAGCACAACTTGCAGATAAATGTAATCCCTTTCAGCACTTGCTACATAAAAACATCAAATTCAAATGGGATGATAACTGTCAACAGGCTTTCCAGATACTCAAAGATTATCTTCTGAATCCACCATTTTTGATGCCACCAGTTCCAGATCAGCCTTTATTATTATACATATCAGCCACTTCAACAGCATTGGGGGCACTCTTAGCACAACAAGTTGCTGAGGGCAAAGAAAAGGCAGTATACTATATCAGTCGCACATTGGTGGGCTATGAGCTAAACTACACACCAATTGAGCGTGCATGTCTCACCGTGGTAATTGCTTCACAAAAATTACAACATCACTTACTGGGTGACTGGCCAAATGGGTAATGATCTTGAGTGAATTCGACATTGAGTATGTAGATAGAAAAGCAATAAAAGGACAAGCTATCATAGATTAGTTAGCAGATGCTCCCATGATAGATGATGTTCCTCTAATTTCAGAATTTCCAGATGAATCCATTTTAACAGTGTCACATGCAAAACCATGGCAATTATACTTTGACGGCTCATACACACAGCATGGGGCAGGAGCTGGCATCCTCTTTATAACTCCTCAAGGGGATTCTATACCAAAATCATACCGCTTGTCATTTCCTTGCACTAATAATATAACAGAATATGAGGCATTAACAACTGGATTATAGATTGCAGTTCAGTGGAAGATCCAGGAACTTCGTATTTTTGGGGACTCTCAACTTGTAATCTGTCAAGCAACTGATGATTACCAAACAAAAGATGAAAAATTAATGCCTTACAAAAAAATGGTGGATGACCTGAAACAACATTTCACAAAGATAGACTTTGAGCAGATACCAAGAAAGCAAAATCGAGTTGTAGATGCTATGGCTACAATTGCTTCACTGATCGATCTACCTCCGAATGAGACCCACTATGAGTTCTTGGTGGATAACCTTTTGGTTCCTTCATATGAAATCACTCCTACTGAGATGATATGTGTCGTCGGTCCTAAGTCCCAGTTATATGGTTCCATTTTCACATACCTTCATGACAATACCCTACCTCTTGATCTATTCAATAACCAAAGTCGCACTTTCATTCGCCAATCTTCTCGATACGTCATTTTAGCCGATATCCTATACTGGCGAGGTCTAGATGGCACTCTTCTTAGATGTTTAGAAAGTGACGAAGCTCAGATTGCGTTACGTGAAGTACATGAAGGGATATGTGGTCCACATGCTAGTGGTCCTACCTTAGCCAAGAAACTCATCAGGACTGGATATTACTGGCCCAATATGGAAAAAGACTCATATAAGTTTGTCAAGAAATGTAAGAAATGTCAAATTCATGGAGACCTCATCCATGTACCAATGCAAGAACTTCAACCAATTGCATCTCCTTGGCCCCTTTGTCAGTGGGGACTCGATCTCATAGGCAAGATTCACCCTCCTTCTTCCAATGGTCATAAATTCATTATCATTGCCACAGAGTATTTCACAAAATGGATTGAAGCCGTGCCTCTTCCATAAGACATTGGAAAACAGATTGCTACGTTCATCCTCAACTATATCATTTGTCGATACGGTATTCCTGTTTCCATTATCACTGATAACGGGCGTCCCTTCAAAAATCAGGATGTTCGTGAACTCTGTGACCGCTTCCATATTTCCCATCATTTCTCCATACCATATTACCCCCAAGGTAATGGTCAAGCTAAGGCATCTAATAAGACAATCCTTAAAATCCTAAAAAAGACAGTCGATGACGCTAGCCATAATTGGCATATCCAACTTAATCCTGCACTTTGGGCATACCGCACAAGCGTCTGCACACCTACAGAAGCTACATCCTATTCACTTGTATATGGCGTTGAAGCCATCTTGCCTATTGAGGTCGAGCTACCCTCTTTACAAGTCTCTTTGCAAAACATTATCAGTGATGAAGACTATAGGGTCTCTTGCTTACAAGAACTTGAACTACTAGATGAACGAAGACAAACTGCTTTTAATCATCTCAAGGCTTATCAACAACGAATGAGTCGCAACTACAATCACAAGGTCAAGCTTCGCACATTTGAGGTAGGTGACTTGGTTCTCAGAGAAAACCCTAAAAATCAGCAAGACAGAGAGAAGAAGGGCAAGTTTGAACCAAATTGGCTTGGTCCTTACATCATTACAACAACATATGGATCTGGGGCATATCAGCTCTCAACTATAGAAGGTGAACCTTTGGAGGATCCTATCAACAACATGCACCTTCGCAGGTTTTACACATAGCTCTTTAGAGTATCCTAATTCAAAAAATACAAAAAAAAAAAAAAAAAAAAAATACAAAAAAAAAAAAAAAAATACAAAAATACAAAAAAATCATAAAAACATAAAAAATCGTTACTTGGTGAAAACCTGGCAAACAGACACCTTGTGACACAAAAAAATTGAAAAATAAAAAAAGTAAAGAGAAATAATTTCGTCCAGTGGTGAAAACCACTTCGGTGGCGCCCTAGGCAAGTACCATGGTGAAAATCAGGTCACCGACGCCATGTGTAGGGACATTGCTCCTCCCTCCTTTAGGATTCACCTTCATCCTTCACTTTGCACACACTCACAACCTGTCTGTTCATAATAAACTTACCCATTCCCATCATGGCTTGTTATTGATCTACCTAAGATTGGTTAGCCATTCATAATAACATTCCTTTTTGCCCCTTTTTCCATCCATAATAAATTAGATCCTATTTGTGGCTAAGGAAAAACCTACGTCTAGTAATGGGTGTGGAACTAAGAACATCACATGTTTCGAGGAGTACAGTTTCTTCCAGCTTCCTTCAGTCTATCCACGCACAATCTGCAATAAAGCAACATTTGCATCGCCAATCCGCAATAAAGTTCCATCTTCTTCACAATAAGGTATCAGTTGCATGGATTCAGTCAGTTTCAGATGAGACACAACAACAACAATGGGCTTCAACAAATCAAATCTTTCAATATTGTGACCACTCAGACAACATATGGTTCAATGCGATCTATCCTTTTTGTGAAAGTAAACATTGTGACCACAATCAAATAAGACTTATACAAGTGACAAGAGACACTAAATTTGAGGACTACAGTGGATGTTGGTGTCGAGTCTTGGTTTTCTTTTGATTTTATCTTTTTTGGTGACATGTCTTTTAGCTTTTCCAGGATGTCTTTGACTAGAGATTCTATCTCCAGGATGTCTTTGACTAGAAAAGCGAGGATGGGGTATCGTCACCTATTTTTCTTTGTTGTCTGCAGATTGTCTCTTAGTAATGCTATGACTTGTCCAAGGATATGAGGACACTGAGAGTCTAGTGTGAACTAGGGCATTCCTTGTTTGCAACTGTCTTATCTCCATGCAAACAGGTACAATGACTTTCTGGGTCAAACATATGCCTCGATTGTCATAACCTACTTGCCATAATAAGCTCAATGATGATAACGCACAAGAAGCTCTTTCACTTTCATATCTTCTATCTTCCATCCCTCTTTCTTGATTGACTTCCATTATCCTTCTTGAGTCCATGTAGCCTGCTATAACATGATTGAGTATAATGACATGCCAAAAATATTCGCACTTCATGTAGTTGCACCTGCATTACCACATATAAGCATTTCATATATACATATAGATATCACAATTGCATCACATCCTGCACACAACACATGTTAGCACATCTTACATTTTCATCATGTAAATAATTCTTTGCATTATCATATTCATTTGCATTTCATACATTCACATTTGCATTGACATAACATATTAAAAACATAAAAGAACAAAAATATTGCATTTCATTATGTACATATTTGCATCCCTTTCATAAGCATCACATAGAAACATACATCATGAAACATACATCACATAGGTACGCATGTATATAGCTGCCGCAAAGATGAATCATCTCACATATATATATATAAAGTGTCATGATAAAATGATGTCAAAATACATATGGCTACAAAATCACCCGCAGGTGTCTACATCATCATACAAAATGGTACAAAACTGATACAAAGGAACCCACTGATCACTCCTCCCAACACCGCCAGTAGTGCTAATCCTGTCCATGTCATTGTGTCCCATGTCACATGTCCTACCCTCATCTCCAGTCCTGGATCCTGAAACACTCATCTCAGTGCATCCCTGTCTCCGTCTCGATCGTAGGGTACTAACTCCCCATCGATCGGTATCCTCAGTATCCTGTATACATTCTCTAAAGTGACTATCATCTCACCCATCGACAAGTGAAACGTACATGTCTCTGAGTGCCATCTCTCAGCCAGCACAGTCATCAATCCCATGTTCACCCAAAACTTAGGCACATACATAATAAATCACAAACCCATAACCTCAATGGCAGCTCGATCCTCAAATGTTAGCTCTGGTCGTAACCTCTACATCGACGGGAATCTCTCTCGTGACTCCAGCATAGGAAAATACTCCTAGAGTCACACAAATCAATCATCTCAGTCCTAGTGACACTCATTGTTCATCACAAAGTGTTGCTTCTATCCTAGTGGTACTCCCTGTTCATCACAAAGTACTATGTTTTAGCACTCCCTATTCATCACAAAGTGTTGCTCACATTTGCACTCACTGTTCATCACAAAGTGCTGCTCATATTTTGGTACTCCCTGTTCATCACAAAGTACTATATTTTAGTACTCCCTGTTCATCACAAAGTACTATATCTTGGTACTCACTGTTCATCACAAAGTGCCTCGATCTGCTATCCTAGTCTTCCCTAAAGGACCTGCTTGAGTGTATCCTCTAACCTGCTTATCCAATCGACAACGTATGTTCATCACAAAATTGTTGATTTGGCCTAGAAGACATAAATGCACATTTATTACATTACCTAGCATGCATTTATGAAAACATTTATTACAACAAAATACAAGGAGGTTTTGTGGTACTTACTGGCTCTCCTGCCTCTGCTGGCCTCTGATATCGACGAACGCGATTGAATCTATAAATCAATGCCATCGCTGCTGACTTCTGCTGCTCTATTTTGCTTTGCACTCTGATCTCGTGGATGTGTGGATGACAATGAGGATGTATTTCCCTCATGGTCTATTTTATAGACTACCCTAGCCCTAGCCCTAGCCCTAGCCCTTGTCTCCCGAGTTAGTCTTCTTTATCCCGTGACTCTGTCACTTTATCCGGTTAGTCCATTCTATCCCATCTTTCTTATCAAGAGATTGTCTGTGATCTTTTAAGACATTTTCATCCAATCTCTTGAGGGGGCATATCATTCCCATCTTGGGGCAACTTTGTATCAGTTCATATTATCTTCTTTGAAACAACGCGACAAGTCGCATTGTCTCAAAGAGGGGCAAAATGTAGACACCCAAAATTGTCATGTCTAATTAAATAAATATTTTATTTATTTAATTATCTAAGCTTAATTCTTCTATTAATTAAATAAATTTTTATTTATTTAATTAATTCATTTATCCTCTTCTAGCCTTATTTCTCATTTAAATAAATACATTTATTTATTTAAATTATCCTTTTCCTAAATTAAATAAATATCTTATTTATTTAATTATCCCACTTCTTCTATTAATTAAATAAATCTATATTTATTTAATTAATTCATTAACCTTTTCTACCCATGACACATGTCATTCATCTCTTAATTCATACACTACCTACCCTCTTATTATTTTATTATTTCCTCTACCTACCCTCTAATCATAGCCAACCTCCTTTTACACCTCTCAATCTTATCCCTCCGTTTCATATAGTGTCTTCTATATAAGAGGATACTTCCTTCATTATCAAACCCTGGTTAATCAATCTATGCATGCTAACTACTTGATCAATTGACTACTTGGCATATGCGATCCTACTTGCAACCACATTTCCGTTCTTTGTTGAGCTCTTGTGCACATAAAATCTAAGAGAAAATATATCAAACAAGATCAATGGAGATAGGAAGAATGGAGATTCAAACCCTATTGGACATGTGATGGTATAATCTTTGTGATTTCATTTGATTTGCATTGTCTTAGGTAATCTTCATATGTTATGGTGGATCTTTGTTGTTGTTAGGCTAGGGTTTTGTGGTTGAATTCATTTAGCCTTTCAATATCGTTATTGTTGTTATCCATTTTCACCATATACAAAATGTACTTAAAATTTGTAATACTCATGGGGCCTAGAATTGTTTTTATGCCATTAATTTCCACGAACATCAACAATTGAAAAGCAACTCAACCCCCATAAGCATTACAACTTGTAGGTACAATTTATCTCATAGAATGCAATGATGGGCATTACATTATATTTTGAATCAATGGTGCCAACTAAAGATTGTTGATAAAACCCTAAAGTAACTAATAATTATGATGTATTATTGGTGAATTAATTTAATTTTTTACAATAAATTATAAAATTTTGGCTAATTTTATCAAATCATGTATCAAATATTTTGGCAAATCTTTTAGTTAAAAAATTCAATAAAATTAAATCTTTGGCAATTTAAATAAAATTATATAAAAAATGTGACAATTTAGATCACCTTAAAACTTGAATTATTAAGCAAATTTTGATTTGCAAATTTTAAAAAATAGCCAATTGGCAAATACTAGCCACTAAAAAAATCACTATCTCCATGCATCTGACATTTATAACACTTCTTTGCAAAAGAAAGGGTCTCTTGTTCCATTGTAGGCCAATAGTATCCAGCTCTTATTAATTTTTTAGCAAGACGAAGAAGACCATTGAAATGGCCCCACATATACCATTATGAAACTCGTGTAAAGACATTTGTGCTTCTTTAGAATCTATACACTTGAGGAGGGTTTCGTCAAAGGAGCAACGATAAAGGGTATCACCGATGATGACAATTTGGAATTTCAGGTAATCATATATGTTTTTATACCAAGGGGAATTGGGACCAACAATTTGACACACAAGTTCTAAATATGGAATCTCAAAAGCAGACATTAATAGCTATTCTACTAAGAATTCACACCTTTCAACATTCTGAGGCATGTCCAACATTGAAGCAATTGGTGCCATGGCATTTGCTGATTTATTATGAAGTCTTGGCACTTGGCAAAATTTGATGGTGATGAATTTTGTCTTAAAAATCTCTACCAATTGCTTATAGGGGACCAATTTTTCATCCTTTGTCTCATAATTATCATTTACTTGTTGAATGACAACCTAGGAATCCCCATAAACATGAATATGTTTGATGTACCATTGAACTACTATTATGAGTCTAGTGACCAAAGCCTCGTAATTTGAAATATTATTTGTACAACCGAAAGTGATTCTATAGAACTTTGGAATGGCATCTCTTTGAGGAGTAATAAAAGGATTCTTTCTCCTAAACCAAATCTTGTATGTGATCCATAAAAGAATAGTGTTCATTCGTCAGAGGGTGTTATTGCAAATACTAACTCATAAGGAAAATAAGTCAACAAGGTTCAATCATCTTCAATAGCCGCATCTACAAGCTGATCAACTATTACCTATCCTTTGATTGCTTTTCTGTCACTGTATTCGATATTAAACTCGCTTAGGATCATAACCCATTTTGCTAGCAGAATAGTGAGAGTTGCTTTGTTGAGTAAATATTTCAATGGATCAGTTTTGGATACCAGCAAAATATTATGGTTCAACATGTAGTGTTAGAACTTTTGCATAGCAAAAACTACTGCTAGGCATGCTCTTTCAATGGCAGTGTAATTTAGCTCATAGCCAACTGATGTCTTGCTAATATAATAAATTGCTCTCTCCTTACCTTCTTCATTATATTGTGTTAGGAGAGCTCCAAATGATGTTGTTGCAGACATGTGCAAAATGAAATGTTTCCCTTTAATAGGAGGCATTAAAACCAGCAAAGATAAAAGATAGTCCTTGAGGTGTTGAACTTATTGTTGGCATTGCTCTTACCATTTGAAAGCTACCCATTTATGAAGAAAATGTTGAAAGGGATGACATTTGTCTACCAATTGTGCTACGAATCTTCAAATTGATTGAAAATTTCATTGAAGGCCTCTTAACTAGTGAATATTGGTGGGTGGAGGCATATCCATGATAGCTTTCACCTTTCCTGGATCCACTTCGATGCCTTTGTGAGAAACAATGTAGTCCAACAATTTTCCAGATACAACACCAAAACCACATTTTTTTGGGTTTACTCAAAGCTTGTATTCCTCCATTCTATCAAAGATCATAGCCAGGATGCCAAGATGACTATTTCTGGTGAGAGCACAATATCATCTTCATGGTCTTCTATTAGTCTACTCATAAAATCATGAAAAATTGTTGTCATTGATCTTTGATAAGTTGCTCCAGCGTACTGTAGGCCAAATGGAATGTAATTATAGCAATAAGTTCCCCATGCACATGTGAATGCAATTTTATATTGATCCTTGAGAGTTATTCCAATTTGATCATACCCTGAGAAACCATCCATTAATTACAACATTTCATAGTTAGTTGTCATGTCTACTATGATGTCAATTTTAGGCAGAGGAAAATCATCTTTGGGACATGCTTTATTCAAATCTCTAAATCAGTGGAAACCCTGATGCCCCCAGTTAATGACTTGTACTAAGTCAAAAATCCACTCCATATAGTTAATAGGCCTTATGAAACCCACATATAAAAAATTTTGAGCTCAACTTTGACCAATAATGCAATTTGTGGGTGCATTTTCCTCAACTTCTATTTGATTGGCTTTGAGCCAAGCTTCAATGGAAGGTGACGAAGGACTAGTTTAGGATCTAAGCCTGGCATATCCACGTAAGGCCATGCAAAATTTATTTACTTTTTAGTGAAGAACTTGATGAATTTTTCCTTTTCTTGATCTGACAAAGAGGCTACAAAATGAATAATCTTAGGGTTGTCAGATGTGCCCAAAATTTATTCCTTCAATCATCTCCACAAGAAATGGTGATTTTTCTTGAATTGAGGAGGATATTTCCAATCTTCCATCCTTGGGTGCCTTAGAGAGATTTTCACCCTTGGATTCATCCTTTATTTTTACTTTTATATGGTCTAAAGGTGCCTTGCGGTTTTCACCAAAAGACCTATTCTTTGAACATTTTTTTCTTTATTTTGATTTTTACTTTTGCGACTGGAAGATGGAGTTGACTCCCCAAAATATGTTGTCGAGTCTAAATCAATGGCAAAACCTAATTTATGATAACCTCGTGGTATGCCTTCACAAAGCTCAAATAATTCTACAATAACTTTGTCATTTTCAAAATAGTCTAGACTTGGTGGTTCTTGTTGGTCCCATTGGATAAGGTTGGGGTAGACAATAAAAGTGTCATCATCAATATTG
Source organism: Cryptomeria japonica (assembly GCF_030272615.1). NCBI lineage: Eukaryota > Viridiplantae > Streptophyta > Pinopsida > Cupressales > Cupressaceae > Cryptomeria > Cryptomeria japonica. The sequence continues at coordinate 598,743,597 of NC_081412.1, read as the reverse complement.
TATAAAGCTTGGGTTGTAATAGTGAAAACATAAATGATAGTGGAATAACTATCTAAACTGTTTGTTTAAGATTTTGTGCTTGGATCTTAAAATGTGTCTATACAAGCTTGAGGACATGTTTTGGGAGGTGGGGGATTATTTTCATGTTTTTCTTCCATGGGTGAGTCATCTTTATTAATTAAGACATTATCTAAAGCATATGAGATGGAGGAACAAGAGTGTCACTCCCATTCATTGGAGTTAGTTTCAATGTAGGATTCCTCAGCCATCATTTCTGTTGGTTCCCAATTCAACACATCCTAAACCCTAGAGGATTAGCCATTTTCTCATCAATAGGTCTAAGATTGGACTTGGCCAGCGAACAAGATTCAATCTTAGGACTGAAATCTTCTACACTTTTGGCTCTACAGGACCAAGGCGGGTGTACCTCAATAATGTCTTAACAAACTATTCTAATGTATATATGCACTCTATTATTTAAGTAGATTTCCCAATGAAAATATACCAAGGAAGGCTCATAAACTCTAGACTTTGGCTGCAATTCTAGTTTTTTAATATTTCACTTAGCACAATTTGGGATTGATACCTACACCAAATCTACCCACAGAACAAATATTTGATCTCAGATAAAAAATATGTAAACTTGGATTAGAGTTATAATTTTCACATCAGAACTGCATTAAAGAAAAAAATGATGAAATAGTGTGTTCAAGTTCAATATTCAACAATTTATCCCAACCATCTAACTTCACAACATTGACATCAAATTATAATAGAACATAAAGGATTCCTAAAAGCATCTTTTATTTATAAGTTCATCTACAAAATGTATAGCCAAATGACTGGTGACAATGTCTCAGTGAAGCTTCGCACTTAGAAAGTGTATGCACTTAGTCATAGAAGATAATACAGATAGTGGTGTCAAACGCTAAAATGAATTTTGCTTATTCCTAGACTAGTCAATTTGCTACCACAATATTTTTTTAGTGGACAAGCCCCATTTTCAACACCATTGACTAGATTTTTCTAGAGGATAGTTAATGATAGTAGGTTAGAAACCACTATTTTTCATAGAAAAATGATTACTCATGGAAAAAATTTCAAAGAAAAGTTTAAGACTTCGAACTTTGTAAAAACCTCAACTAAAAATAAAACATCTAAATTACCACTATCAATCAAATATAACCTAGGCTTGCCAATTAAATAAAATACCATTGCAACACTTAACTATTTAATGATTTTGCAAGCCAAAAAATGACAGCTGCAAATTATCAGAACATGAGGAGTTTTTAGTTGAATTGAAAAAATAAAATCTAATGAGACGATATCTGAAAGTGCAGTAACCAATGAAATTTCATTGTTAAAAACAAGTGATAGAATATGTTTTACAAGAAACACAAATCGAGAAGGCCATGATATAAATAACTAAAGAAATAACCAAAATCTAGTAAAATAGAGTCAATAGGTTGATACCCTTTGTTTGGCCTTGCTTCTTCCTATTAGAAGCAAGACTATTCAAAAATTGGAGCAATTAAAAAAAATTATGGCCCCAACAAATTGACTAGTGAAAATAGTCTTGCAACAACATTTCCAATTTAACGCCAACTCAAGTCAATCTTTTGGATGCAACACAAATTTTCCAATAAACATAAGATGATGAACCATTTCATTTCTCTATCAATGTCTCTTTCAATCTAAGTGTTCCTTCAAACCAATCCAAATCAATTATTATTAGTCTCAATTGTTATTGCATAAAAACTCAAAATGTTATTGCTCTCTACACGTGTATATACATATATATGTATATGCGCGCGCGCACATGCGCGTGTGTGTGTATAAGAAGTTTCATTCATATGAGCAATGCATGCACAAAACCTGAGTATTAAGCATAATTGGATTGCCAGATTTGGAAAAAGGTTATGGCAGTGTTGGTTAATGTTCAACTGAGAAATACTAGTTCAGTCTTTTACAAATGATCTAGAAATCATTTATACAAAGATAGTTTCAAAAATAGTAGATATATTCAAATCTGAGCATTGACATTATTGTATGAATTTTCCACACATAAAACATAAGTTGTTTTTCCCTTGTCAACTCAATTCTCTTACTTCTAATGGTATAAGAAACATCATATGCATAGTGTACTAGAGTTTGTAACAATCGGGCACTATGATAGCTTGTAGGGCCATTTCCACCAAAAAAAGGAATAACACTCACTTTGTCTATAACTTGACAATTGATTCTTTGACCACAGATTTTTGGAAAGTCTTTTGCATACAAAAAATAACTATAGTTACATGGAGATGTGGGGGTAAGTTTCTAGTATCCATGAACAAAATCACTATTGCTTCACAATATCAATAGTGTTGTTGTTCACAAATAATGTGAAAGTGACATAGATGTGGATCTTGTGCAACATAAATACCATCGGTGAGATGTCTAGTTGGTATTGTTCATATGTTATATCTGCACATGATATATGGGTAAGTTTGTTGAAGTATCTCTCCTTGCAAGGAGTAGTCGATGTTGCCTTCTTGTGTATTCAATGTGAACATTAGATTATGGTGGAAAGAGGCCTGTGTGTCACCATTGCAATACGTGCAATGGACAAAGTCCATGTCAATTGCAGCGTCAAATGGCAGTGAGTGGTGGCACATTGAGCAAGAGATTTCATAGGGTGGGAAATAGGCATTCTTTTTCTTTCAAGACACCAACAACCTGCAAATGTGGTATGATTATGATGCACTATATACAATAAGCAAAGAATTGCAAATACTATGTACTAGAAAGCTAAAGCTAGAGTTGTAAAGGTATGTGTCATCACTTGGATGTTACATTGGGCAAGTGTCTCCAAATGTGCCTTTGTGCACTGGTCATTAAGCTCTTCAATGAAAGTAGACTGTGATGGGTGGAATGCGAAGGTTCCTTGGGGACCATTTTGCACCATATTTTTTAACAGTATAAAAGGCATATCTGCTATTGAGAAGAGTTGTTTCAAAGTTGCACATAGTTCTATGTAGGTGGTCGAGATGAGAACCTGCAAAATGAATACATTAGTGGGGAGGATAGGAGAGAGCATGAGAGGAGAAACAAAAAAGAAAGTCCAATTCAAAGTGTTCTAGATGTACAATGGCCATATCTTCCTACAAATCACCATCCTTTATATGTACTTCAAGGTGAGTTTTGATCAAATGAAAACTGGTGCCAATTCTCCGAATGAACCAACAAAATAGTTGCAGTTAGCTTTACTTAGTTGCGAGATTGTAAAATCAGGTGCTAGTTTGTATTTGGTACAAACACAAGGGATAGTTTCAAAGGTGCTTTTTGCAATGAGAGAAATGCAACAATTTGCATTGCCTCTTTCATACTATGATTTATTTTTAATTGTAAAGTTAGAAATGTGGATGCCTGATCCAATGCTCAAGCGTGGCAAAAAAGTCTCTACCAAGGTGTTGCTAATATTCATTGTGATTGTCATCTAGCCTTTACAATCTACCAGGTCCACATGCAACATCTTCATTTTGTTTTGTGTGTTGTTGTACTTGGTAGGTCCATATATAGCAAGAATGTCACCTTGAAACATAGAGCCAACTCATTGTCTAAATAGGTCCAATATTGTGTTGGATTTTGGAGGCACTAAAGAGAGGCTACACAAGGAAGGGGCAAGAGAATGAGGCAAGAGGATGGAGAGATAAATGAAAAATGAGGGGATGAATTGGGGGAGGGAAGGTGAAAGAGAACAGGGCTTTGTGAGAAAAGCAATGGGGAAGGTACAAAAGAAAAGGGGTAGAAGGAAGATGAAATAGATAGCAGAATTTGAGAGGCATACCTATGGCTTGAATGGCTAATTTGTGGAGCATTTTTGGAAGATGGTGCTGGTTGTTGTCTGAGACTTTGGAGTTGGCTACAAGATAGGAGACCAAAATGTTAATAAAGGATTTTGGGAAACATTGCATAAGTGTAAGTCTTCTTACTATGCTGGGCATTTTTACCCTTTGCTTATATGCAGGCCTGCAACACCACTCTCTTGTTGATCTCATTCCATGTGGCCGGTGCATTTGCAGAAGAAGTGTAAAAAGTGTGTTAATGATGTGAGGGGCTTCACAAGGTATCAAGGAATCAAAGTCAATGTAGTAGGAGTTAGTTAAGACTTGAGAGTGAAATTTGCTATGAAATAGAATCTTTGGAGCATGAAACAAAAATCTATTAAAATATTTGATTTCAAAATTTACATGTTGTAGTGTCTAATGTAAATGTAAATTTCAAAATGTAGAAATTCCTTTCTCATCAGGATTGACATGGGTTACCTCTTGCTTTTATGTAACTATGAATTGATATTTTGTTGCTTTGTGGAATGTGGATTGGGATTTTGCTTCTTGGTGGAATCCATCTATGCACTATACGTAAAATAGGAAGGCAAGACAAAATATTAGTGTGCTTTCTGTACATGGCTGGTTGTGTTAGAAATGCCTCCTCTCACAAAAGGGAAATGATTAGTGAGTTGACTAATGACCAAGTAGAAATGTAACCTATCGATAGACAAGAAATAGAGTGGAAGTTAAATTTCAGTAGCAAATAAACTGAAAGCAGAATAGTCTTAAGTGAGATGCATGGTTTTGATACCTTTGTCTAGGTTCACCTTTTTGCATGTGTATGTTGAAAGTGGCAACATTTTTTTTGTTCAATGTTGCTAATTTTCCTACAGGAAAGAAAAGCAACAAGTACAACTTACCGAGTGAATGAAGACATGGTATAAGGATCAATGTATCTAGGGAGGGACACTAGATTTGTCGTTTTATTGAAAAGCAACAAGTGCAACTTACAGAGTGAATGAAGACATGGTATAAGGATCAATCTATCTAGGGAGGAATACTAGATTTACCATTTTATTGTGTGTTGTTGTGGAGAGGTGTCATTTGCTGCACTAATTTCCATGTTGGTGAGGCATCTAGAAAGTCAAAAGACTAAGATCAATGCAATGGTAGCACATTTATGCAATGTTGGTGAGTATAAAGTGAAGCATTCACAAAGTGGAAAGTAAAGATGCACATTTACCTTCAATATCACTAGGTTTTGATGACATTATAAAATAAATGCATTATGCTTTAGATGTGAAGCTCATAAGAAGAGTGGACATGTGTTACCGTTTTCGTATGTGGTCATGTGGAGGAGTGCAATCTTGCTTATTGTATTATACCTTTGTGGATATCCTGCAAAGGGAAGAAAGAATACCATAGGATGGCAATCCGAGTGCAAAGTCAATTAGGTATGAATTACTTTGTTAACTTACATGAGAATAACTGATTGACATGTTGCACTACGTTGTATAAATAATCAGCATATAGGGGTTTACATGGAACCTAGAAAGAGAGAAGTAATGGAATTTGTGAAAGAAAATAATTGGGTTGGGAATGAAGGGGTTGACATGGGTACTTTTGTTTGGTATAACTTGCTTGTGTAGTGAGGGTGTAGAAAGGGTTGTTTTTTCCTTTGAGCTGATCAACGTGGATATAAGATAGCAAAGAAAACAAATGTTGTAAGTTGTGATGCTAATTTTATTGTTAGATAGGAAAGCAAACAAATGTTGTAAGTTAATTTTATTGTTAGATAGGAAAGCAAACAAATGTTGTAAGTTGTGATACTAATTTTATTAACGCATAATTTTGTATTTATTTAGCATAGTAGGCATGTTTTACCGCTTTGTTGTTGGTATTTGTGCAGTAGGGGATGGTTGTTTCAAAGTTTCTTTGTTGTCCATGCATTTGCAAAATAGAATATTTAGAACCATGCAATTTTAGGGTATTTGTGCAAAATGCAAATTTATTAATTGAGCAATTGTTGCAATATTATTTAAAGTTATCACCATTTTCCAAGGTGTTGTTGTGAGCTATGAGTGTTTAGATCCATGGAATGGACATGTATGGAAGATCTGCAAAAGCAAAACACTGAGTGCTAGAGAGACAATAAAAATTCTTATTTAGTGGAAATGTTTGTGCTAATTCTATGTAGGAAAACTGTTTGTTGAAATCGTCTAAATATTGTATTGTTTTTTGGGTAAACAATGTTCCTTAGAAGACATTGATCCAGATGATGTTGCATGGCTAGGATCTATGTGTTAAGTGACCTGCAAAAGAGTGGCGATAGTAGATTTTGTCAGGGGAACTTATGCTATGCATGTAAGAATGAAGCATGTTTTGTAATAGTATTAGCATAATTTAATTTTAATATCAAATATATATTATGGAAAACTAATAAATTATACTTATAATTAAGATAGTTTTTTACTAGTATAGTATAATATTATATATACAATTAATCTCAAAAAATAAAACTTATCTATATATTAAACTATTTTATTAAATTACAATTTATTCTATATATATATATATATATATTCTTAATTTAAAATATATAATCTGACACATATATAAAATAATTTTTTTATACTAGACTATATCAATAAATTTTTAAATATAAAATTAAATATTAAAAATTAAAAATTTGAATCTTTGCAGCCAAACCTTGTTGTTTTGAACAAATTATGCCCATGAACCATTTAGGACATATGAAAATTATCAAGCATATGAAAATTTATCTGGGTTTTCATCACCATCATAGTGACGCAAGCTTTGTTAAGTACTCACCTATGGCAATTTCAATAGAAACAAATTATCCATTACATATAGCATATATGTGTATAACAATCATTCAAATGCCCAAACAAAAAAATATGTTGTTAATAGTGTATTTTGTAAATACAATCACACATTGCTATATTTTTAGGCAATACATAAGTAGTAAAACTTAAAAATAATAGTGCTAAATTAACTGACAAGGAGTGCAACAATAGCTTAAGAGGCTTTAGAAGATCCACAATTACCAATTTCTAGCAACAAATACTAAGTGAAAAAGCATATCACAAGTCTTGCACTATTAATCACCAGCTGGTTGCTAAATAGTTTGGCTACATGTACATAAGAGAGCTCATCTAAAACATGATATTCTTATAGTCCAAATAAATGAGAACTAAAATGCTCAAAGCAATGAGAATCAAGGTTTTCCCACAAATCCACTATGTACATCTTTTACCCTAGCTTGTTGTCCATGTATCTATTAAGATGAGATAACTAAGTCTCAATGACATGCTTAGCAACTTTATAATCTTTGGAGAAGTCACAAGGACGTCATTCCCCTAAACTATGATTGTATTAAGTGAAAGCCACACAACTATAAGACTTTCAATGCAATACTTTGTTATCTGTGTTTTAGAAAATTCAATTCACATTTTATGCAAACTTATTTGGCTAGCATTCCTAGGTCCCATTTTTCAACACAATTGTTAGACTTTCAATGCAATACTATGTTGTTTATGTTTCAAAAACTACATTTTCACATTTTATTCAAAATTATTTGGCTAGCATTCCTGGGTCACATTTATGAAAGCATTGTCTTTTGAAACTTTGAAATTAATAAGCCCAAAAGAAAAATAATAAAAATCAATACATTTATCTTAGCTATTTTCATGTATCACTCTAATGCTTTTTATTTGTGTTTTATATAAATAAGATTGATATTTACTATTATATATCATGCTTATTAATATACACTATTAAATAAAATATATATTAGTTTAACATATAATATTAATTAAAATATTAAATATATTATTTGTGTTATTTATTCATATTCTTTAATTAAATATAGGTATCTATTTAGCTCTTTTTTAATATTTATTTATAACTCTTTAGCTCATTTCATGCAAATATCTAGAATGTCATCTACAACTAATAAATATATTTGAAATGATTTAATAACTAATAATACTCACTCACACACAAACTCTAACTCTCTCTCTCTCTCTCTCTCTCTCTCTCTCTCTCTCTCTCTCTCTCTCTCTCTCTCTCTCTCTCTCTCTCTCTGCCTCTCCCTTCTTTTTTTGAAAATATCACATACTTTTTGTTTCTTTTTTTTGAAAAAGAGGGTAAAAATTTATTTAGTAGAAATAAGAAGTACAAAGCAGAAGGCCACATCCCTAAAAAATATCCCAAAATAAACAAACCATGAAGCCAAGAAACCCTAGAAGAAAGATAATCTAACCAAACTTTTCCTCCAAGATTAATCTACCTATAGTCTCCAAATGCTCAGGGGAGGGACTCCCAACTATCCATATCCCACCTATCTAGGCCCTCAAAAGCCCACTTAGCCAAACAATCAACCACTCTATTCCATTCCTCACGAATATGATTGAAAGAAATATGATCAACCAAACAACACAGATTCAAGATCCGCTTGACCTCTAAAGCTAACTGCCAATGAACATTATCCAAATGCTAGTCATTAGTAGATCAATCACAATCTTGGATTTAGGCTCATAGATTATGTTCTACCAACCTAAGGAACAACCCCTCTCAATTGTGTGAAGAGTAGAAAAAGTCTCCATAAGATTATTAGAATGCTAGCCCATATAAAAGAAAAAGAGAAACACCACATCACCATCTCTACTACAACCAATACTACCAATTCACGCATGCCTAGGTTTTCCCCTAGAGGAACCATTAGTGTTAATTTTCAAAACTCCCTCAAGAGGAGGGAGCCATCGTCCCTCCCTATAGACCTTTCGACGAACTAGTCTCTACTTCCTATTACCTGCATGATTCAACCCCTTGTCCACCAGCATTAAATTATTTCCAACAATCAAGTCATTAGGAATCATAACATCTAAGAGGTCACACTTTTCCAAAATGGTCTCTTGAAGCCTACTAACAATTTTCCTCCATAAAAAGCCACTCCCCAAATGAGAGCCTTGAAAGATACACCAATTCTTGTCAAGCCAAATATTCCAAATTATGAGGGTGGGACCAATTTCCCAAGAAAATTGGAGGAAAGAGGACTTCAAAGGAAGTATACCAATCCTTTTCCAAAACTCAATGAGAGAAGTTGCATGGACACAACCATGATTCCATGCAACCCACCATTGATGTCACACCTTTCTAAAAAATTGACACTAAAAAAAGTGACGAGAAGTGCATTATTCACTATTGTTACACAACACACAAATAGAGGGGCCTTGAAAACCATGTTTTCTTAATTTTTCTTAGGGTAGGCATTTATTTTGGAGCACCAACCAAATAAAAAAATTGTACTTAGGCCAAGAGAACATATTCCAAACTTGGTTCCACAAAGACACATTCTCAATACCACGCAATTGCCTATCCAATTCAAGATATCTAGAAGCCATAGAGAACTTCTCTTTTGGATTAGGGCCCCAAGAAAGCATACTACTCCCTATGAAGGAGTTGCAAGGATGATGGGCTAAAATCTTAGCCAAGTCAAGACGATCTTCCTCAGTTATACCCATTGGCCACAATTGAGGGTCTTTCCAGCAAGTCACCTCACGTTGACCCTTAACCTCAATAGTCTTGAAATCCTCCACTAGACTCCACCTAGCAACAACCATACTATCACAAAGAGGCTGAAGATGGGGAAACTCCTAAATAATTAGAGGATGGCCATCCCAAAAGTCCAAAGAAAATAGAGTAGAAGATCCCTTGTTACAAATCTAATCTCCATATGTACAATTTAATCTCTACTTTCAAAAAAGCCCAATATGTACAATCTAATCTCTTCTTTCAAAAAATCCCAATACTATAGACACTAATACTTAGAATGTTGGCTAAAGTTAAATGAAATTCAATTACACGCTTATATATGCAAACTCCAAGAGGAGAAAATAAGAAGGAAGGAACATCGACTTTTATGATCAAGTGGTGGATGCGATTCTTGAGAAAAGTTGAAAGGATAAAAGAGAATAAGAACAAAGAAAATGAATATTAAATTTCATTTGTCCAGTGAGTGTCCCTCCACGACAATATTCAATCCTAGTGATTCTTGTCACATGCATGTGTGCATTGGTTGCATACCCTTTTTTAGTTGTAGGTGCCTTCTTGAGCACATTCATATTCTCGTTCATGCACTTCATGGTGACACACAATTTCAATGGACTTGTCATGTGGGGGGTTTATGTTGTTGGTTTTAATGCTTCTTTAATTTCCTTTGGAGTTAGACACTCTTACATTCCAGTTATAAGGTTTCTTAAATAGCCAAAGAAGATGAAGACAAAGAAATCATGTTAAAGGGTTGAAGGTAAGCATAAGGATGTTAAAATAGTGAAATGATTACCTAACTCCCTATCAAGCCAGATATTTATCCAAGATGGGTCCTGTATCATTTTTTCATGCTCAAAACCCTAAAGGTTGTTGAAAACCTCTTTATACCACTATGGTAGAATCGCTTAGACATTTGAGTTGTTTAGTGAAATCAAGTAGTATTTTTTGTCTAAGTAGTTTGAACGTTTCAACTTGGAATTTAAAAAAATGTTTGTCAATATTCTCTCTGTTTGTCAATTGTGTATGGTTGAGGTAGAGGAGGTCTTATTAAAAGTTGTAGGTATTCTCTGATAGTTCTAATACTTAATATAAGTACAGATCCAATAGCCAACAAGATGAGAGGTGGGGGGGGTGTTAATCATACCAACTTAATCTTCCATAAAAACATCCGATTCAACCTCGGTAACATATACTTCAGTAATATAACCAAAACTGTTAAACATGCAAACTCAAAAGCATATAAACATCATAAACCTCATAACATCAGATTTAACATGGAAACCCAAATAGGGAAAAACCACTGTGGGATTTCGGACCCACTAAGAAATATACTCTTCTAGAGTATGCTTGGTTAAAAGCAAATCATGTTAAAGATTACAAACACATTGCTAGATGTGACCTGGTTAAGGGATTTCCCTCAGATTTGTTAGGATTTTCACTTTGTTAGAAGTGACATTGTTAAAGGATTTCAAACACTCAATCAGAATGTCACCTTGCTAGAGGGTTTTACAAATAAGACTGTTAAGTCCACTCAGTTAAGAGATTTTCTGTCACTTTCACAAAATAACAGTAATAAAAATCTATCTGCAACTTCACATCTAAAATGCTAAAGCAGATTCTTATTTGTTAATACAATCTAGACATAGAACTAATCTTGTCCATCTACTGGGCTTCTATACTTTGTTATTCGAACAGGTCTTCAAGCTTCTATGCTCGGTAATCACTATGTAGCATCCCTGTGCATACACTTGCCCACATACATTGTTTATCAACAATTTCCTATTTATAAACAATTAGCTAACCGCTTAATCTCCTTGATCACATTTCCCATGATCAATCATAGCCATCAGATCTTCAATCTTGTCCAGGTTAAATGCATCTTTCGATCTGAAAAATGTTTTACCCCGCCTTGGAACTTGCATACATTTCTTGGAACTTGTGCTAGGGTATTGCAGTTCAATCTGCACTATAGATCTTCATGCCAACTTTCCTTTGCCATAGATTCATTAACAAACTTCATGCACGTCATACCAATCATTTAATCAGTTCCAGCTCATCAGCTTCCTTCATTAAATACCACATGTAAACATTTAATGTATTCTGTTATAGCTCGGTTACAAATTCGTAACAACTCGGTGAATACTAAACTTCACTCGGTAGACATTCCGCCTTCATTAACCGATAGCGATAACCTTAGGGTTTACCGACTAGGTTCCTTAGGGTTTATCGAGTAGGCTCTTTGCTTGGTAACATAGTATAGTGTTAACCTTACAATTTACAACATATGTATGATGTCAAAACAATCTAAACATCATGATCTCATCATTGTCTGACTTGGTAATAGTTGCCCATTAAATACCTTATTCATCCCCTTATTCATCATAATCTTTTTGTGTCTTTTACCGACATCTTTATACTCTTCAAATCATACTTCTCAAGAAATGGCAACATCATACTAAATTAGAAAATCAATTTCTTGACATCAATGACAAAATAATAATATCAAGACAGTAAACATCCTTAATCAGTTATATCCATAATCATCAACAACCTTCTCAATATCCTTATTGAAATGCCAACAATCTCCCATTGTCTGTTATAATGCCAAATGCTAACATTCTCATCTTCAAGATGATGCATTAGTTATGTGAGATTTCTAGCTTGGGAATGATCTATAATGATATTTGTTATGAATTTTTTACATTTTGAAACCCCAAGTTGTAAACTCATCAATTGTAAAAAAAAAAATTGATATGAGCCTAAAATTTTAGTAGATAGAAGTGAAAACATCTGATTTTATTTTGCATTCTTGAGAGAGCTTACAAGTGCAAAACTCTAAACAATTATCGATGTAGTCCTATTTGAGCATTCATGTCTTCAACATCGAATCTGCCCAATTCCTGCACAATCCTAAAGGACAATACAATGGTGGAATAAGTTTGCATGGGCTTTTTTCTATTCTTTCACCATGTCGAAGCTTGAAAGAAAAACTAATTTCAAACCCAGCGGGGAGAAGAAAAAATGAAGCAGAGTAGTTAAGTTGTATCTGAAGATGTGAACCATCTCAAGAATGTCCTTCTCCCTACTCTGAAGAATTCGTTAATAGGGAAGAGAATTAATGTCCAGCACTGTGTTGACCTTGGTTGCCTAGGTTTAAAATGAGATTTTTTTTGAAAAACTCAGTAAGTAAACAACTCTAAAAACTACTCTGAAAACCTAAAAAATTGCATAGAAAATGTGGTGGTTAGTGATTACTCGGGAAGCTTAGAATGTTGATACACCCACTTAAAATGATAGAACACCACAAAAATGTTGATCTGGATTAACATGCTCCAGCTTCACAGTATTGTGATGGGTTTTATTATGACATGTGTATGGAATTGATATCTAGTTAAACTATTCCACCTCTTTGATTAGCATATCAATTGCATTGTATGATTTTGCTTCAATGCCATTATTCCGTCTAGAATTCAGTACTGGAAAGCTAGTGAAATGCTCCTCAAGTGAGAAACTGCCATTTCACTATCATCCATAGAATAGATAAATGGCCACAACATCACTTGAGAGAATGAGAAGAGTGTTTGTGTTTAGTTTTGATTGAGATTGCAGTTACATTACTGATTTTCTAATTTTCCTAGAGAAGGGTTTTGAGGAAAATCCTATCATACCTGGATTTATAATCTTTCGTCATCTATTCATACTCGGTGACAAAGCAGCTCTCCCTCAAATTACAACCACCAAGTGAAAAACCAATCTAGTTTCACTAGCCACACTTTCAAACCGTTCAGGGAATTACAGTGGATAATTTTGATGAATTCCAATCTTAGCAATTTGATGTGATTAAATAGGACCCATCAAGGCATTGAATATATTATTTAACATAGCAGGATAAGGAGGATTGAATCCATGCAGAACAACGCTTGTGTAGGTTCTTTGACCATTGTCTTGCATGTATTAATTTTATTGAAAATCACCATTTAGCTGCCCAATGCATTGAAGATCATAATCACCATTGGTCACTAGTTGGCAGTGAAAAAGAATTATTTTTAGTTATTATTTTAATTTTTACCAAATTGTTAGCTTTTTATTTTTATTTTTGTACTTATTACAAAAATAAAAATAAAAAGGTAACAATTAACAAATATATATTTACATTTGTATACATGTTAGTTTTTACAAGGTGGAGCACACGGGCTTTTTACATCAGAATTCTTCAATATTCATATTGTATATGGATACATCTTGTTTTGTTTTTCATGAAAATTTGACAATCATTGTACAAACTTGTCTTTATAATATTTACAAGAAGAGGATCTCGTTATTTGTTATATAGTTATATTTTACAAATACTACCTACGTATCCATTTCATCATTCATTGCTTTGATCTGTTCAAGGTATTACTTTCAGCGAGAAAATCTACTTGTTCTACCTTAGTAATTGTTACTTTCAGTTGTTCCTCTTCGTTATATTTTTACTTTTTGTACGTCAATCTGAATACCAATTTAACTCTCCATTTTGAAATAATCATTTTTTGCACTCTTTTCCATTTATCTAATTGGAGCATGTTGGATAGAAGAATGATTTTATTTTAATGTGTACGTTATTGCCTTTAGTATGCAATGTTGAGGTTGAACTATATGCTCTGCTTCTCGTCGGATGTTGCTGATTGTCATATGTGTAATTAGTGGAGGTAAGCCAACATACTTAACCAAAGTTTCATGGGTGTCACTTAGATTTTGGTCAAACCAGGTTCTCAATTTCTCAGCTTCTACAATGTTGAGGTTGAACTATATGCTCTGCTTCTCGTTGGATGTTGCTGATTGTCATCTGTGTAATTGGTGGAGGTAAGCCAACATACTTAACCAAAGTTTCATGGGTGTCACTTAGATTTTGGTCAAACCAGGTTCTCAATTTCCCAGCTTCTACTATTGTTGGGTTTAGAATTAGGTGTGTATTTCTTGATGTGCTTAATACTTTTCCATTATATTCACAAACACATCCACTCTTGATTGCTAGGATTGTGGTCTCTTGAAGCTAGTATATTTCTCAGCTTCTACTATCATTGGGTTTAGAATTAGGTGTTTATTGCTTGATGTGCTCAATACTTTTCCATTATATTCACAAACATGTTCACTCTTGATTTCTAGGATTGTGGTCTCTTGAAGGTAGTAGTTTTGTTGTAGTTGGACACCTTCTTTCTTAGATGGTGCTTGCTAGGATTGTGGTCTCTTGAAGGTAGTATTTTTGTTGTAGTTGACCTTCTTTCTCAGATGGTGCTCCCCATATTGTAACTACTATTGTTGTTCAAGACATATCCAGATGCTTTATGGTACACCTCATAACCTCTGTTCCATTTCTTCTTCTCATTGTAGAGCTTGGTTCTACACAGATAACAACACCAATAACATCGATGATTGATTTATTACTTTGCTCAAGTATTTCATTAATAGGCATGAATAAGAAATGGTTTTTAGGAATGGAAGGGTCATCTTCGCAGGGGGTTACTATTGATTTAGGCACAAGAGTTATTTCTATCTCACTGTTAAGTTTGTTATAAATTTTATTAGCTATTTTCACAACCCCACCTGAAATCTTATACATAGCTGAGCCAATGTTTATATTACCATAATGTGTGTCTACCATATTATAAAAAATTGATACACGTGTCTCAATCCCTTCCCTATCTATGATGTTGAAGCTAAACACTCGGCCACTTCCTGTTTGCTTATTGTATCAGTGAATATCTTTCTTTATAGTCACATGACCTTTGACAGTCCACCTTGTTTGGAATGGATTCAAGTTATTTATAGGCATAATTATGGTCAATAGCCCACTTGAACTTTGAGGTCTCTTTACTCCAAATAGTACCTTTGTCTCAAAGAGAGTGCCTACATCCAAAGTAGGGGTAAGTGGTGTTGCTTGTTCCTCCAGCCAGTACTGGTCTGCATCAAGGGGTACTGGTTCTCCAATCATTTCATGTATCATAGATACAATTTCTAGGCGTATAATTGTAATCCACATGCACATGTTTAATAAAACAAACTATCAACATTACATTTTCTAATTCTATAAGCGTCATTTTTTTATTTTTTTTAAATCCAAAAAAACACTGTCATAATTAGCTCCTTATCGTGTCTTAATTGACTTGGGACAACTGTACTCTGACAACTTTACTATGGATCCGACCTTGATCTCTTCAGAGAGTATGTAATCATTATACTTCTTGAGCAACATTGCCTTGTGCTTATGTGTACCATCATAAATCTCTAGTCGAAATCGTGTAGATTGTTCAAGGTTGCTCCCAAATGTCGATATAAAGAATAATTGGACACACGGGGATAAGTCTATAGTTCCTTCTACCAGAAGCTTGATTGCATATGTAGTTAGTATGTCCATTGTTTGGTAATTCTTGCAAAGTATTTATTTGTGTGTGTATATGGTGAAAATGGATAACATTAATAACAATATTGAAAGGCTAAATGAATTCAACCACAAAACCCTAGCCTAACAATCAACAAAGATCCACCATAACATATGAAGATTACCTAAAACAATGCAAATCACATGAAATCACAAAGATTATACCATCACATGTCCAATAGGGTTTTGATCTCCATTCTTCATATCTCCATTGATCTTGCTTGATATATTTGCTCTCAGATTTTATATGCACAAGAGCTCAACAAAGAACGGAATGTGGTTGCAAGTAGGATCGTACTGTAGTCAATTGCATAAAAGATGATTAGCATGAATGACTAGGATGATTGATTAGGGTTTGATAATGAAGGAAGCATCTCCTTATATAGAAAACACTATATGAAATGGAGGGATAAGATTGAGAGGTGTAAAAGGAGGTTAGCTATGATTAGAGGGTAGGTAAAAGAAATAATAAAATAATGAAAGGGGTAGGTAGTGTATGAATTAAGAGATGAATGACATGTGTCATGGGTAGAAAAGGTTAATGAATTAATTAAATAAATAAAGATTCATTTAATTAATAGAAGAAGTGGGATAATTAAATAAATAAGATATTTATTTAATTTAGGAAAAGGATAATTTAAATAAATAAATGTATTTATTTAAATGAGAAATAAGGCTAGAAGAGGATAAATGAATTAATTAAATAAATAAAGATTTATTTAATTAATAGAAGAATTAGGCTTAATAATTAAATAAATAAAATATTTATTTAATTAGACATGACAATTTTGGGTGTCTACAGTGTGATTAAATAGCATATAGCATAAGATTTTGTACGAGGTCAAATTCTTTACATCAAACTCAACATTTTTTCATCTTCCAATGTATGGAAAACTATTTCCCATCTAGTGAACTAAATGTTATGCTTTGCTTGAATTTTTTTTGTAGAGTATAAAAGATTCTTTTTATATTTAAAATGTTATTGTATATCTCTTAGCACTATACATGGAAGGAAGTAACTAACATTGCAGTTATCTAATTAGGGCGTTTAAAGTGTATGCATAGCCATAGTTAGTTGAACTATAAATCTTGAAGTTTATCCTTAATATTGTAAATGCCTTAGCACTATTCATGGAAGGAAGAAAACTAACATTGTAGTTATGTTGTTGCAAAGCGAAACTTCATTGCGCATTGTAGTTGTTTACATTTTTTCTCAAAGGTTATATATGTTACACATTCAAAATCAATATGTACAACAAAAAACTTCCAATTTCCAATTACCATACTATTCAAGGGGCCATACATGACTAACAAATTCATGGAAGTTATGTTTTGGTCCAGTTAAATCATTTATTCCATGAAACTCTCTATATCTCATTTCTTGGATCGATTCGTAGTAGGTCTGAAGTACATTGTAGGTTGTTTCAAGCATTTGCATAACACCCTCAACCAATTCAATCTCCTGATTTTGAAGGTTGTGCACCTGGTCACATGTTTGCCTTAGATCTTTGATAGTTTCATGGCAACTTGCGGTAACGTTCTTTGCAAGCAACTCTCCATTCCAATCAACAGAGTTTCACTTGAAATCATGATTACATCAATACCTTCATTTAATTGTGCCATGATCTGTTAACATGTAGTAAAATTATATTATATAGAAATCATTAGCTTTTATGGTAGTGTACCTAAGGTGCAAAATTTCTAAAGCTACATAAATTCTATCCTTCTTAATTTTTTTTCATCCCTCAAATTTTAATTAGTTAAAAGGCTACAAATAAATCCTTTCCTCATTAAAAGTTGCATAGATTCAATGAAAAGTATTAAAAACCTAAGCAACGCCCAAAAAATACTAATATATTATTTAAAAGCCATTGTTTTAATTTTTTTTAATTCAAATACTATACAGTCTTACTCTTAACTTTATTTTTATATACTTTTTGGTTTCTAAAACATTAGATTAAAAAAATGAAACATATAGAATAAAAAAATGAAACATATAGAATAAAAAAAATAATGAAAACAACTTAAATAAAAAATACTAAACCCTGCTGTTAAATCAGCTTGAAACTTTCTTAGTTTACACAGTTTCACTGTCTCAAAGTTACAGTATTAAGTATTCTAATGAGAGGAGGAAAAATAAAAATTAAGGTTTTATATCTCGCTGCCACACCTAAATGAATTTTAACTAACTTTTAAATGTCTTCATTCAACATTGAACATCATTAATCTTGCCCTAAATTCTATTCTATTATTTCCTTATTGCCTGTGGTAGTTCCAAGGTAGGAATTGTATTAAAAATAAATAAATATTAATTTAATTATGATTTAAAAATAAATAAATATTAGTTTAATTATGGTTTTGCATATATGAGATCAAGGGAGCAATAACTATGCTTTTGCAGAATGTGACTATTCCATTGCTTTGTTTTAGGGTTCTAAAACCAATAATCTATTTAATTCTATTCTTCCCATAATTAAATAATTTATTTAAATTATTTAATTATCTAAGTATGTTCTCCAAATTATATAAATTACAAAAATTTATTTAATTCAATTTCCCCTTATTTCAAATAATTCAAGTTTCTTCTAAATTCAAATTAATTTCATTTCTCATTTATTTTCATTTCACTTGAGTTATTTTAAAATGTAAATGCAAATTAAATTGCATTTCATGTTGATTTCCTATAGCACATGCCAAAAATCTAACTCCCACTAATGTCTAGTCAAGTCTTAATCAGCCTTATTGATCCATCAATTATGTTTGAATCCCAATCAAACAAGGTTGACAAGGTTGTCTTTGTAATCAATCTAGTTGATCTATCAATCAGATCCAGTTAGCATGAGCAATTCTCTCCCACCAACATGTCACATCAAATCTCAACTGTTGATCGATTCACTTCTCAAAAGAATCTCAACCATCCAAATCATTCTTCTAGAATCTATAAATTGAAAATCAATTCCCCTTTTTTGCCAACAACAAGAATTTCAACGATGATGGAAGTGAAGCATTCAAATTCATCAGGGAGTTTTTAATGTTTTCATTTGTTTTGATATTGAATTGAAGAACATACTTTCATTGATATGTATTTGAAATTTTTGTTGAACCCAAAGTGAATAACAATTTACTAACTTTTTGAATTTTCATTTTTTTGGTAGACCACAAGATTGGATTCCTACAATTGTATCCAAAACTTCCCATTTATTACACAAATTTTCACATTTGTAGTCAATCCTTTTCATTTGTCAGGTCTATGTTTCACATTCGTCCAACCAGATTTTTGCATGTCTCGAGAAATTTTGCACTAGTAAGATAAAAAGGACAGAGTTAAAAAGTAGTCTTTTGTATAGATTTCACATTTCTCTATGTGATTAAACAAACAATTTGAGTGAATCCTATAAGAAAAATGATAGCTTAGTTAACTTGATGAGTATATTGATCTTACAAAGTACCAAATGCACATGGTTGCTTGTACTCAGAAATAAAAAAATGCATCTTGGGCTCATCTTGATATTTTAAATTTATTATGAATTTTTGGGAAATTGTGATTTTTCTATTTTCTATGGTTTCAACAATTAACAGTCGACTTTTTTGTATTTGTGACTAGTGTTTTTCCCATTTGTAAGTCTTTTATTTCACATTTGTTTGATTTCCATTTTGCATTTATCAAATTAAAATTTTGCACTCGGTTGATAAAAATATTTTTTGTTTTGTTTTATTTCTACCTGTAAATTTTATTTTCACAGTGTTACCAATGTCTTATATTTAGCGTGTGGCAAACAATATTTTGAAGAAAAAAATATGATATATAAAAAACTAAAAACTAATAAAACTACTAATCCAGTGGTTGTGCAAGGGTACTATAGAAGAGTTTTTGTTAATTTTTTAGATTAGCTCACACTTGATTTGGTGCTCTAAAATGAACAATCTATTTGAAGTGTGTGGGGATTTGCTCAGTTTTTCTAAACCCCATTTAGAAGGCATGTCTCCTGATGCGTTACACCTATGAGAGGGAAAAATGTAAGTGGTACTTTAATCCAGTCTGCTATATAAAAAGGGTGAGATGAAAGTCATAATCTAATTCTTCTCAATGGTAGATATTTTTATATTAGCAAAAGTAATGGGGTGATATTTGTTCCCTTTAGGTTGTGCAAGAAGCACTCCTATAGCAATAGGATATGTGTCCACATGGACATGGAATGGATTGTTCCAATCTATGAATATGAGAATTGGTGCTTCCACAATGCTTTATTTTAGTGTGTCAAATACTTTTCGGAAATTATCATTTCACTCACTATTCCTACTATCTAGAATAAATATAAATAAGGCCTAAAATGCATCCCTAAATATTTCAAGTGACATAAGACTAGATTGAAAGCATATTTAGTCCACACATTTCAAACAAAGTCCAACTCTTGCAACAACAAGTTGCCTTTTATGTCATGTTGTATAGGATTTAAAAGAGCCATCCTTATTTGTCAATTAGAAGAATAGAGGGTTTGGATTGACACATGGCTATTATTCTTAGGTCCTCCTTATTTGTTGTATTTTATGAGACCTTGGGGAAATTATGTGGGGAAAATTGTATGGGCCTCACAATATCTGGGAATTGTAGTGAGATAAAAGTACAAGCTCAAAGGAATTGTGGTGCATATGACTCATTATCCAAAAATGGGGCCAAAAATGTCCCACAAATAACGTCGAAGAGTAGAGATCACAATCATGCTTATGCCAATGCACTAGAATAATAAGGTAAAAACTAGAGAGCTGTATCTTTGGTTGTGAATTAGAAGCATGTAGGGCTGTCCTAGAATACACATGGATGACTAAAGACATGTTTCTAAATTCGTTGCATCATTTCACATTTCCTATTCCATGAGGAGTTTTCCAAGAAAATTGAAATTCGTTTATGAGTCATATAAATAGTAACCACGTGGCACAACAAACAATTGAAAAGGCACGAGAGTTGGGGATTTATTTAGTTACATTCTCAATATGGAATGGCCACAAATTACAAGCATTGAATATAAGTGTGTATGTTCATTTTCACATGTACTTCAACAACAAGAAACACACATTCGAGGAAAAAATTGATGATCTAGAGATCAAAATACATGAATTGACAATTTTGAGTAGCAAAGTATTCAAAAGGGCGCTTACATGATTGAAAATTTGAGGGAGATTAAAATGACATTCCTAACATTATAGAAGGAGTGTTTAAATGGCAGATTAGCATGCAAGGAATACCTAAGAGAGGTTTTATGAAGGCAGTTAAGAGACATGGAGGTAAAAAATACATGCTTAAATATTTCAAGTGACATAAGAGAATTAAAAAAGGGTGCCTAGAGTAGTAATACCTAATTTTAAGTTGTATTTGTGCAAAAGGAATGTGCACCCATATCTAACATCATTCAAGTTGAAAGCATGTCATGATGGCATGCCTTGTATGACTAGAGCAGGATTTTTGTCACAAAACGTTCCTAGAAGAGGTGCTTGGACTAATAAAGAGGAGGTATTAGCTTATGAAATTATTGAGATGACATGATTAAGCCCTTGAGTGTCTCAACTAACTTCAAAATGGTAGATATGACAAGGAGATGCACCCAATATGTGCTATTTTGGTAGCAATAACTTAGGAAGGGAAGGTTCAGTAAGCTTTCCATTCTTTTCAAGTAGTGAAGATAGTATTTTCAATCACCTATGGTAGCAATTTTGCAAACAAATAGCTATGGTTTTATATATAAAAAGATAAAATAGTTAATCTTCAATCACCTATAGCAATTGCGCAAACAAACAGCTATGGTTTTATATATAAAAAGAGAAAACAGTTAGAACATCATCTATGCAGGACATTTTCAGTATGGATTTTGTGGTTTTCTTTTTTTTTCTTAGGTTAGGATTTTGCAAGTGGTGTTCAATATGACCTGTCAAATAGAATAGATAGATCCATTGACAAATCAAAAAGCATTCCTTAGAAGCCAAATTGAGTTACAGCTATTTAAATATATATATCAAATATGTCTTTAAATATGAAGTAGAAAAAATTAATGAAAACAAAAGCTTTACCATATTGCACTCCAAAATGTAAAGTCTACAAATATTAAATTATGAATATGCCATCTTTTTATACTTCCATTGAATGTGCCATTTTTTATTATTTATTTACGCTCCCATTGACCACCTCCCATGTCTAGGTTCACATGATAAGGATGTCACCCCTAAAAAAAATGGAAGCTTCACCTTGATCTTATAGTGTCATTGATTTATATGCCCCACATTTCACCAACATCTTCCACCAACTATAAAGCCCTAAACTAATGGCCAACTATCTATATGAATAATTTATTACCTACATTCTACATAAAAGGTAAACTCACAAAAATGAATGACCCCATACCCTTACTTTTCCAATCAACCGTTCCTTGGTAATCGTGTCCTTGTAATTGTGCATTCTCTTTCTTGAAAAAATGTGAATTGTCCTTTGTAATCATATGTCCTCTTGCCTCAGAAAATGTGAATGCCTCTACATCCAACAACTAGATTCTCGCAAAATTAAAATTCTCAGAAAATTAATTGGGTTCTTCATCTTCTAATATAGATATGAAACACAAAGAAAAAAAAGCCTACGAAAAAGGCCAAATGGGGTTCTTCATAACCATCTGAGAGTGACAAAAAGATTAGGAAGAAAAGGTCTAAGAAAAGGGCAAATGGGACCCCATCATCATCTTAGAATAATATGTGAGGGGAGAAATTTTAGACCAAGGAAACAAAAATATAAAAAATTCTTCCAAGCAAAGGAAGGAAAAAAAAGCAACCTTACCAGATTTTGATCTTCTTTGATAAAATGAAGTTATTTGAGAATGAAGTAATTCTAGCATATTCAACCAAAAATATAAAATACAAACAAAGAAATTATGTGACCTATGTGAAATCACAATATTTTGACAAAATTGATCCGATACCTAGTAGCAAGATTCCATAAAACCTAGCAGTATATCATGGTAAATTAAAAATAACTTCAGCACACAAATAATCATATCATGGTAAATTAAATTAAAAATAACTTTAGCAAACAATAAATCAATCTATTATGTAGGTTAATTCTAAAATAAATTTTCAATATTTTATAATTGTACTTACAAATCTTTCCAATTCCATCCATTCTAGAAACAATTCAGAGAAAAGTTTTCATTGAATTTTATGAAACACATTTTACAGTATATGTCCATTCAAACACAAAACAAGTAGCTTGATATAAATTGCAAAACTGTAACATTCCACTTTCTTACCATAACTTAAGTATCGTGTTCTTTAACACTAATTGTTGTCTACCTGATGATTTCACCATTACTTAAAACTACAAGGAAAAAATACTTCTACAAGATTGTTTGGAACAAAGGATGACGTCCACTTATATATTGTAAAAGAACAATAAACTTTCCATAACCACACTTTCAACTAAATACTACTACAAGATTGTTTGGAACAAAGGATGACAGCCACTTATATATTGTAAAAGAAAAATAAACTTTCCATAACCACACTTTCAACTCATTCAAACAATTGCAGTGGGTAACTTATATGAAACACACAGACATATCCCTATGTGTTATTGTTTGGCTTTACGGGAGCGTGACAAGATAAAAAGTATTGGATCCATGCAAAAGAACTCTTGTGTAGTTTGTTGGGCCATTGTCTTACACGTATTAAATGTATTGAAAATCAGCATTTAGCAGCCCAATGCGTTGAAGATCATAAATAATAGCTCTGGTCATTGTGGGTCACTAGTTGGCAATGAAAAGCAAATGAACATCATTATCAAATTTAGATTATTTAATTAATAGTATAGTAGCATTTTATATGCTCTAAAGTCTAGAATAAAATTAACAAACGGGTGAGTATTACTAAAAGAATTTATTTTCTATGCTAACAATTATAGTTAAGAGTATCATTTAACATATGGGAAGCGTACTATATCTGTTATAGCTAATTTAGTGACAATAAAGAGACATAAAAATTTGGCACAAGGAAGAGGATGAATCCCCAACATTACCCAACTATATCTATTACAGTATTGGTAGAAATCAATATTATCCACAACATCCTATACACAAACCACCACAAAAGAGGATTTCACACAAGGAAGAGGACAAATCC
Organism: Cryptomeria japonica; assembly: GCF_030272615.1. Taxonomy (NCBI): domain Eukaryota; kingdom Viridiplantae; phylum Streptophyta; class Pinopsida; order Cupressales; family Cupressaceae; genus Cryptomeria; species Cryptomeria japonica. Next base: position 598,719,636 of record NC_081412.1, on the reverse strand, counting down.
TCTTAGAAAGATGAGAAACAGAGCTAGCCACACGAGGAAAGCTTCGCCCACTAGCAAAAGGAGGTTTGGGAGGGACCATGACACCAGCCGTACTAAAAGCTACAACATCCACACCCCTAGCGACATCACGAACAACAATTGTAGAATGACCCCCACACCAACATCCATGGCGACACCAACACATGCGACACCCACAGAAGTGGGGGACCCAATCTAGAAGCAACATCAACAACACGAGCTTTCAAAATCTCTTAGGTGTGAGAGTCGTTACAAGAAGAGCAAGCCATTTATCTTCTGCCAGAATAAGTTTATGTTAGGAACATTATATAATATATAATATGTTATAATTTATTATAATATATTCTATATTAGCTATAAAATAATGTATTATATCTTATAATTATATTACAGATATAATAATATATTAAATATATAATATATATATATTTTTTATATATATTAATATAGTTCAAAACATATATATCATATCCATTTCGAGGATGTAATCAAATTGGTGTCCTGTACAGTCACTATCTAGAGTATCATTACACATAATTAAAAAATGGTCATAGCCTTATGTCAAATCACTTAGCTTTACATCATATACAATATAGAAGAGGTTTTGTACAACAAAATTGCCTCCTATGTCAGTATAAATATAGCAAAAAACTAGTCAACGAGCACCTAGAACATTCCCTCCAGTCCTAGGAGAAGGACCATCTGCATCTTCAATCTTGAGTCTCTGCATATACTTTGCCAATGCATCAATTTCCTTTGGGTGTAACATGTCCATGTGTTTCTTGAAGTATTGAACATACTAGATATCCACCTTGCAAATCTGAAGAACACCCTCCTGGACCAGAATCATGAACCTGTCTTTTGATATCTCCAAAATAGTAGAAACCTGAGACATAATGTAAAAGTGTGTGAGTTTAATATTAAACCCAATAAGCTTCCTCCTCTTGTTTTGAAATACCTCTCCATTTCTTTCTTTCCAGAGAAGCCATAGGATTTCACAAGACAAAATAGACCAGAATTGATTCAACCTAAGTTCAAAGGACTCCACAAAACCAACAAGGATTTCACTCCAAGAAGGACCAGGCTGATGGTTCTAGACAATAGAAGAGCCAAGGAATATGGACCACACACCATGGGAAAATTCACATTAAAAAAAAAGCTCAAAAGACTCCTGGGCATTGCACACTCCACACCTAATAGGTTTAAGACCCACAATAGATAAAATAGAACCAACAGCTAACTTTTTTAGAAGTAGAAGCCATCTAAAACAAGATTTCTTAGGATCAACGGGGGAGTGCCAAAAAAACAAAAAAAAAAACAAATTGCCACCTAGACTTTGGCCAGTCAAGACCCCAACACTGATTGACTCAAGTGAAGATAGAGTAATCGTCTTTCAACATCATGTAGATTTTCTAGTAGAAATGTCCAAAAAAGAAGAGCCATCCAACCATTTTAGTTGTTTCAAAAAAGAATCACTATCCAAAATCTTGTCAAGAAAAAAAAACTAGTAGCTTTAACAATAAGAGAATATGTTTTCTTTTGTGAGGGAGGAATCCCATATTTAGAGTTGAGCTCGGCCCAAGACCCTTGTCGGTTGTCAAACAATACATTACTAATTAGATAAATAACTTTTTCATTCTAGATTTTAACAGAGCAACTTTGAGTTGGAGCAAGAGGTTTATTGTTTAAGTTCACCCCCACTAGATAGATCTATCCATAATAGCATATGAAGGAGAATTACCTGTAGCATCCTTAGAAGGGAGTAAACTCCTTACCTGTGACCAAGTCTTCCATAGTGAAGCAAATACATTAGAACCAAACACCTTCATGTTATAATCCCCCAAAACAATATCACATAAGGGGATATTCTTCAATTTTTTGCCTTTTTAATAACAGACCTTTCAATGTTATTTCTGATCAGCACTTTCCATGGTTCATTACCATTCAGAGCTTTGACAATCCATTTAGAGGCTAGAGAAATGCCATGGGCCCTGGGGTCTTTGGTACCCAATCCACCCACAATCCTTGGTCTGCAACACCAATCCCAATTCACATGATGTCTCTTATTATGACCCATCCCATCATACCATAGAAAGTCCCTCATGATCTTCTCAAGCTTGTTGGTTTGATTGTTAGCAAACAACCATTCAGAAGCATAGTAAATATGATGAGAGGAAAGAACCTTTTGCACAATTTGCAATCTTCCAGCCAAGGAGAGAAGATGAGTCTACCATTTTAAGTGCTTCCTCTAAATTTTCGAATATAACCAAAGCCATATATCTTGAATAGAAGGGTTGATAACGAATGGAATACCAAGATATCTAACAATAGAGTTCGGTCTGGCCCACTGCCAACATTTGCAGGAGACCCAACTTGGAGGAACATCAAACTAACCAAGAACTGTAGATTTTTGGGGAGCTACCTTTGTTCCAGAATCCAAGAAGAAAAACTGCAATCTATTCATAGCTGCGGGTGAACTCACAATAATGGTTCCCACTGTTTTGCCACTTTTGACAATGAGATGAACATTTTTAAAATAATCTTCAAATTCTGACAACTATAACTTTTAAACTGTTAAGAATTTGAAGATGGTGTAAATTAGTGATTTGTAGCATTTTGTCTGTGGATTCTAAATTTTTTTTTTTCAATTTTTTTGAAGATTTTTTTAAAAAAAATTTCATCTCATTCGAAAAGTAGTTTTTTACAGCAAACTACATTTTTTAAGAGTGATGTGCCTCCCAAAAAGCATAACTTTTTTTCTATAAATGATTAAAACTCAATTCTTTCAAATTTTGGTTTGTAACATCAATATTTAGGGCTTGTTGTTGGTTTGATCATGATATGTTGAATATTTTATATTTTATTAAGTTTTGAAGTCCGACTAGTTATAATTCAAACATAGTTTTAAGTTTGAAAATATAACTTGTTCTATATATATCGAAATTCAATTATTATTTTTTTTTGTTAAAAAGAAGACATCAATACTTGGGGCATAGATATTTCTCAGAATTTTTTTGAATTAGTTTCCTATTTTTCCCAATGCATTGAACAGAGAAGTTCATGCTTGGTGAAAAACCAATATTCCATAAAATTAAAAAAACAAGAACATAATAAATTCACAATGTAATGAAATTATACTCGTTAGAAAGCTTGCTATGAGCACTACCATCTTATATTTTTGGGTTATCAAGATTCTTTCATTTGTACCTTGAACTAGAGGTTCGAGTGCAAAAATTTCTTAAAACTCTGAAAAATTTGAGGAGAGATCTCTAAAAAGGGGGTTTGAACGAATAATGGTTCAAGTGAAGGGGGTTTCAATCGATCGAACCCCCCTTCGCTCGAACCCCCTAGGCAAAAAAAATTACATGTACTTTCATGTAATGGCCAGGTTCGAACGAACCCAACCTTTTGTAACTATCGGTATTTTTTCAAGTATAATGTGAAATGTTTTTGTATACGTGGTCATGTGTTAAGTCACAATTAATAAGACCTATTATTTCTAACTTATATCATATTTAAGACCTACTTGATTTCATGTGATAGGTCCTTTAATATCACATAATATATCTGTCTTAAGGGGAGTCAAGTATATTAATGTGAAATGTTTTTGCATATGCGATCATATTAAGTAATAAAAAGGCCTATTATGTGATATTAGGACTTATTATGTGATTATAGGTCTTAAATATGACACAAATTTAGACCCTATTATGACATAAGAGGTTCTATTTATATGACTGGACATATGCAAACATATTTCACATTATACTCAAGAGTCCCCTTACGACCTATATTATGCAAATATTAGGACCCATTACATGTGATATTAGGATGTCTATTATGCAATAATAGGTCTTAAATATGATATAATAGTCCACCTATTATGACATAATATTTAGGTCTTACTAAATGACTTGAAAATTTGGTTTCAAATTAAACTTGGAACTTCATTGCATTAAAAATATTCTTTGTCGTCTTAAATTATGTACAGAACGGGCTCGAGAAGAAGGGATATCTCAAGCGGGAGTCGAGGCATATGAACATGTTGAAGAACACAATATAGTTGATGAACATAGGGAGGAGTTTTCCCAAGTTGAACCAATGGAGGTTGAAGGAGAGGGGTTGGGCTTCTTACCTCGTACCACTTGTATAGATGAGCATATTATGGATCTAGTTAAATAGGTCAAGAGAAATATTTCTTATAAAAATTTAGATCATTTACTTGAAATGGATATGGATGAGTTGAAACGTCTTAGTGAAGAACCTAGACATACTAAAAGGAGGTCAATGAATAAAAGTGCAAAATAAATAATGTCTCATTCAACAATCTTGATACTACACTAGAGAAAGCTCAATTGTTATCAATTGTACTTACTCCTAAAGACTTAATAGATCCACTGAAATTGTTGGTTATAAATATTGGTAGACTTATAAAGCACTGAGAGGTGGGGGGGGTGAATCAATGACAACAAAAATAATACCACTTTAAACATTGACCGGTAGAGATACTTAACAAGTTTACTAAACACTATGCAAGCAATCCAAAATGATATTAAAGCATCCACAATAAGTAAAACATCCACCATAACACAAGTGTTTATACGTGGAAAACCCAAATGGGAAAAACCATGGTGAGATGCAACTCACAAGTTAACTATCTTCCATAATAGGTAACTGACCGATTAAGGTCTACAAAAGTACTTTGCTAGAAGTGAATCTTGTTAAAGATTCCAAATATTTGTAAGGAGTTATACCCTATTAAAGGTAGTACCCTGTTAGGAGTAACCTCGGTAGAGGATTTTAGAATCCAAACTAATGGATAACCTTGTTAAAGGATTTGTACATTGAAGCTTGTTATAGATTACCAGGTTAAGGGATTTGACAGTTGTAGTGATTAGAAAACAACAGGTGGTGTGATCTAGAAGTAGTACAACTTGCTTGAATAGATCCTCTTCTGCTCAATCAAAACTGCAACACCAACATATTATGCAATGCCTTCAACAACTTAACACTTCTATTTTCGCATCATATCATATATCAAAATGGTTCATCATAATGTCATTATATAGACATTAGATTTCATGTCACCTTAGGAATCATATCACAATTTCCTAGGTGCAATGTATCTAGACAATCTAACATAACTCATCATAGATTGCCGACAAATCTGTTGGTTAGGGGTAACTCATCATGACTAGTGATAACTCATCACACAATCAATGAATACCGGTTGGAACACCAATACCGGTTAAGAGTTAACCTCATTCAACATATAAACCGATTGTCCTTTATTTGCTTCTTTGATGGTCTCTACTGAATTTCCAAGCTGGTGTCAAGCCATTCCTGCATATACCGGTTTGTCTTAACTAAGATGACAAAGATAATGTGAACATATGTGTGTGTATACATGTTCCATCAATGACAACACATGAATTCATCCATTACAATCATCATCAATCCAATAGATATAACAAGTCAAAAGAGGAATACTTGTCAGCTACAAAAATTTATTGTTGATAATGTTAAGAAAGGTTTGGTGAACATTGGTAAAAAATATCGAATAGTAGATAAGACCATTTCAAGAATAGTGATGTTGACATCTTTAGTAAATGAAATATTGCCTCAAAAAAGACAAATCTCTTCACTGTCATCTGAGTTTGGTTTTAGTAGAAGGGCAATATCAAAATATGTGAAAAGGAGAAAGAGTTTGGATGATACTAACTCAGAAGGGAATTGGGCAATTATGTGTGGAGCTCCTCGTTTTGATAGAATTGAAGATGTTGTTAGGAACTTCGTGAAATTTTTTTGGAATGATAATACTCATCCTTCATCAAATAGTAAAGATGTTATCAAGCAAAGGATTGACCCTGATTGTTATGATCTCCATGTAAAACATTGGCTAGACACAACAAAACATGAATTGTATGTGTTGTTTACTAAAACAAACCCTCATATAAAGATTGGACAACCCATGCTTGAACGGTTAAGGCCATATTATGTGAAGGTAAACAAAGTCTTTGAAACACGTTGTTGTCGTTATCACATCGAATTTGATATGTACTATCAAGTGTTTTGAAAGATTAGAGAAGATAGTGATGGTTATGAAAAAGCTCCTCCCAAACGAACAAGTCAATTCATAGCATCCATCTTATGTGATATATCACATGATAATGCAACCAGTCAAATAAATTTCATAAAAGGAATTTGTGGAACATGCGGGGAGTTGGCTAAATTGCCTTTGAGAGATGAAGATACTAACATGAGGAAGATGGTATATTGCAAGAGTTATAAGTACAAAAAAATTGAAACAAAATTTGGAAAGGAATCTATAAGGTTAGATTATGTAGAAGAGGAAATACCTATTGGAACATTTATGAAATTTTTTTCATAAGTTGTTAAAACCATACACACCATGGTTTTTTTGCCAAGTGGCAAGAAGAACAATTTAAAACATTAAGAGACACTTTCCCACTTGCAACTACTCTATTCACAGTGGACTTCTCATAAAATTACTCTTTTGCACATAAAAAAGAGATTCAATCAGAGTATTAATTTTCAAAGCAAATCACTATTATGGTGCATGTGTGTTATCGACATGCAGAAATGGATTTGGATGGTGTTGATAGTGCATTTGAAAATCATGTCATTAAGAAAGAGTACCACTTCTATATCAGTGATGATAAGGAGCATGACACACTTGTTGTACAACATTTCTTGAAGAAGTTTTTTGAATATTTGAAAGAGAGAGGCATAACAATAGTTAAACATTTTGTTTGGTCTGATGGATGTGCAGCACAATTCAAATCTTCGAGGCCATTTTATGCACTATGTAGATATCATTGAAATGACAAAATACCACATGTTTGGAGGTTTTTTGAGAGTGGTCATGGAAAGGGTGAACATGATGGTGCAGGAGCTTGTATCAAACGTGCTCTAAGAAAGCATCAAATAAATTATATAGAAAATCGTATAGACGATGCACATGATGTTGTTGAATGATGTAAGAAACACTTTGTGCAACCTAATTATCTTGGTGAATCATCATCAAGAACATACAAGCCCATTCCATATAGAGTGTTTTGGGAGATAACAGGTATGTTCTCTTTTAGTGTTTTATTTAAATGTTTTTTTAATTTTTTAAAATGTTCCTAGTTCAAATGTTTTAATTTAACAACTTGATCTGCATGTATGTTCATGTACACATGTACATTTTTTAGATGTGGATAGAAGATCAATGCATGGATGCAAGAACGTGGAGAGGACAAGATCTTTGCATTGTGTCATGAGTATAGATAATCACCCATGGACATTGTACACTAGGGATTATTCATGTTTTTGTTCTAATTTCATTTTGGAAAACTATGTTGATTGCAAGAACCAAGAGCTTGGATATGTTAGTGAATGGAAATTGGTGCCACTAGATGTTTCTGACACATACGAGGATTCAAATGAGGACGAAATCTTTGAAGACATTCGTTTGATTTCTGTTGATTATGACCATATTGCAAGATTGATTAAAAAAGGTATATTACGTACACATATATTTAAATTATATATTTATTTATTTCCTTTAAAAATGTTGTGTATGTAAATAAATTATGTTTTTAATCGAGTACATACATTTTAAATTTATTTAACTTGTTTCAAATTGCAGGAGATATTTTTCCAGTCATAGCAGAAGATGGAAATATAGAAGGTGTTTATTTATTATTTATTATGTTGCACAAAAGAGAGAAAGAAGTTAACAAAATCTAAAATGAGCGATGGAATGTCCTTTCCCATAGGTTTGAACTAATTTGAACGTTTAAATTATTTTAAATAAATTTATTTTAAACATGCACATCTACACATGTTTTAATTTTTATATGTACACAACTCGCTTTTTTAATTTCTCGTTTCTTATATACATGTACATGATGTTGTTGAATGATGTAAGAAACACTTTGTGCAACCTAATTATCTTGGTGAAGCATCATCGAGAACATACAAGCCCAGTCCATATAGAGTGTTTTGGGAGATAAAAGGTATGTGTTCTCTTTTAGTGTTTTATTTAAATGTTTTTTTAATTTTTTAAAAAGTTCCTAGTTCAAATGTTTTAATTTAACAACTTGATCTACATGTATGTCCGTGTACACATGTACATTTTGCAGATGTTGATAGAAGATCAATGCATGGATGCAAGAGCGTGGAGAGGACAAGATCTTTGCATTGTGTCATGAGTACAAATAATCGTCCATGGACATTGTACACTAGGGATTATTCATGTTTTTGTTCTAATTGCATTTTGGAAAACTATGTTGATTGCAAGAACCAAGAGCTTGGATATGTTAGTAAATTGAAATTGACGCCACTAGATGTTTCTGACACATACGAGGATTCAAGTGAGGATGAAATATTTGAAGACATTTCTTTGATTTTTGTTGATTATGACCATATTGCAAGATTGATTAAAAAAGGTCTATGACGTACACATATATTTAAATTATATATTTACTTATTTCCTTTAAAATTCTTGTGTATGTAAATATATTATATAAGTTTTTAATCGAGTACATACATTTTAAATTTATTTAACTTGTTTCAAATTGCAGGAGATATTTTTGCAATCATAGCAGAGATGGAAATATAGAAGGTGTTTAGTTATTATTTATTGTGTTTCACAAAAGAGAGAAAGAAGTTAACAAAATCTGAAATGAGCGATGGAATGTCTTTTCCCACAGGTTTGAATTGATTTGAACGTTTAAATTATTTTAAATAAATTTATTTTAAACATGCACATCTGCACATGTTTTAGTTTTTATATGTACACAACTTGCTTACGTGCAAAATTTTAATTTCTTGTTTCTTATATACATGTACATGCATGCTCCGTTGTAGTGAAAGAGAGATATTTCAAACAAGTTAAAATTGTTCAACATGGGATTCATTTCATTGAATACCAAATTGACAACAAGGCATATCAGTATTGCCACTTGGTCATTGTTGTTGGCCTAATTCTTCATACAGTTCCACGTCGCAGGTGGTCTCAAAAGTGGAGACTAGATAGTGAAGATCATGAGAAAATATTAAGTGTTATTGAAGAGCGGTCTAAACCACTTGATGTGGTATGAACTATTTAGTAAACCAAAGTACGTGTTTCAACCCATGAATTGAATTAATACTTGATAAATTACAACTTAACTTGTTTTCAAACTTGGATAAATTATTAAATACATTAAAGTGTTTGAATTTAATATTTGATATATATATGGCTTGTGTGGACCATATATTGTTTAGTTAAATATGAAGTTTTCAATTATATTAAATTAGGATGTATGACTAATGTACATGTTAAATAATACTTACATGCACGTACGTAAAGTAAATTGGGACATGTGGATGAGTTGAAAATGTGTTAAGGCCCAATGTATGCACTTGATTAGGATGTATATATATCTAATTCTAAATGCACATGCATAATTTGTAAGTTGTTAAAATATTTTAGCAGGTTTGTATGTTTTAAGTAAATTAGGATATACATGTATTCATTTAATTTTAAAAATGCATTTGTATGAAAGTTGATATTAAATTAGGATACATATGTGTGTAAATTTGAATAGGTTTTAAGGGGGTCACATGTACAATTAGGATGTATAGTCTATCTAATTCTAAATACATGTATGCATATGTAATTTGTAAGTTGTTAAAATAATTTAGCATTTATGTAAAGTAAATTAGGACATGTATTTATTTAATTAAAAATGCAGGTGTAAATTTAATTAAAAATGCATATTAAATTAGGATGTATGTGTAAATTTCATATTAAATTAGGACATGTGTGTAATAATTGAAGAGCAGTCTAAACCACTTGATGTGGTGTGAACTATTTAGTACACCTAGAAGAACATGTGTTTGAACCTACATGTATGAATTTTTAATTTTTAATACTTTAGAATGTTCACTTCTACTTAACTTGTTCCAGATGAAACTTATAGAATTTAAATTATTGAATGTGTTCATTTGATATGAACAAGTGTGATTTTTATATTATTCATGGCTTGCACACTGGAGTGGATATAATGTTCACAAATTCATTTAAAGTCAATGCATATCTACATATACATGTCACATGTAGTAAAATTTAAAATTTAAATAAACATTTTAATTTTTTTTTCAATCTATCTACATGTACACAAATTCAATCACAGATATATAAATTTGAAAGTTTTAGAGTTCTTAAAAATATTTTTTAAATTGAACATTTATAAACACCAATTCAATCTAGATGATCTTATATAATATAATTAGAATAATCAAACATGCACATACATATACACATGATTTAATAAGTTACATATAATCAAACACATCATTTAACTTAAATAAATATTTAAAATATATATATCAAATGTGCAAATATGATCACACTTTATTTATATATATATCAAGTGTGTAAGTAATCTAACATGTGCATGATCATATATAATCTAAATACAAATGATGTGATATATAATCCATGATCAAATGTGCGAACTATACATATAAAGTATAGTCTAACCATACATGCACATGATATATATAATCCAGGATCAAACACAAACTATATAAAGTATAATCTGTTGGCATTTCAATAGAAGGAGATTGTTGATATTCATTAAGGATATTGAGAAGGTTGTTGAAGATTATTTGATATAACTAAAAAAAGGATGATAACTATCTTTATAACATTATTTTGTCATTGATGTCAAGAAATTGATTTTCTGATTCAGTACGTTGTTGCCATATCTTGAGAAGATTGATTTGATGAGAATTAAGATGTTGGTAAAAGACACAGAAAGAATGTGATAAGAAAGTGGAGAAATAAGTTATTCAATGGGCAACTATTCCCGAGTTAGACAATGATGAGATCATGATGTTTAGATTGTTTTGATATCCTACAAATGTTGTTGATTGTAAGGTTAATACTATACTATGTTACCGAGCAAAGAACCTAGTCGGTAAATCCTAAGGAACCTAGTCGGTAAACCCTAAGGTTATCGATATTGGTTAATGAAGGCAGAATGTCTACCGAGTATAGTTTAGTATTTACCGAGTTGCAACCGAGTTATGACAGATCGCATTGGATGGATAAAAGCATTATTTAATGAAGGATGTTGATGAGCTGGAGATGTATAAATGATTGGTATGCCGCGCATGAAGTTTGTTAAGGATCTATGGCAATGGGAAATCTGCAGGAAGATCTACAGCTCAGATTGAACTGCAAGAACCTTGTGCAAGTTCCAAGAAAGAAATGCAAGTCCCTAGGCAAGGTAAAATGTTTTCAGATCAAAGGATACATTGAACCTAGTCAAGATTGAAGATCTAATGGCTAAGATTGATCATGGGAAATTTGATCAAGGAGATTCAGTGGTTAGAAAATTGTTTATAAATAAGAAATTGTTGATAAATAATGTATGCGGGCAAGTGTAAGCACAGGGATGCTACATAGTGATTACCGAGCACATAATCTTGAAGACCTGTTTGAATAACAGAGTAAGGAACCCAGCAGAGGGACAAGATAAGTCCCATGACAAGATTGTTTTGAGCAAATAAGAATCTTCTTTAGCATTTTAGATGTGAAGTTGTAGATATATTTCTATTACTGTTATTTTGTAAGTGACAGAAAATCTCTTAACCGAGTGGACTTAACAGTCTTATTTGTAAACCCTCTAGAAAGGTAACATTCTAAATGAGTGTTTGAAATCCTTTAACAAGGTCACTTCTAACAAAGTGAAGATCCTAACAGATCTGAGGGAAACCCTTAACCGGGTCACATCTAGCAATGTGTTTGTAATCTTTAATAGGATTTGCTTTTAACTGAGCATACTCTAGAAGAGTATATTTCTTAGTGGGTCTGAAATCCCACAGTGGTTTTTCCCTATTTGGGTTTCCATGTGAAATCTAGTGGTATATGTGTTATGATGATTATGTGTTTATGAGTTTGCATGATTAACAGTTTTTGGTTATATTGCTGAAGCATAAGTTATAGAGGTTGAATCTGTTGATTTTATGGAAGATTAAGTTTGTATGATTCACCCCCCCCCCTCTCATCTTGTTAGCTATTGGCATCAGAACTTTACATAATCTAACATACACTCATGAAATATATAATCTAATCAAACACAAACTGTATAAGATATAATCTAGAAACTTCATACATGCATGAATATATAATATGAAAGTCTAAAATGTACATATATAAAAAGATAAACAAATGAGTTATAAAGTCCAACAAGTCAATATGCATCATGTCGGCCACAAACAAAGCAACCATGTGAGGGAGAGTCTTGGTGAGAGTCTGGATGTCCAATAGACCCCTGCAAAAGTAGAATTTATTTAAATATTAAATATAGATCTCTACACATATACATATGTACATATTTTTAAATACAATCAAATCTGAGTAGTTAAATTTAAATTAAAATATAAATTGTAACGCACATGTACATGTGCATATATTCAAAAAACCATAACTAACCTGTCCACTAACAGCTTGTGTAGTATCGAAAGAATCTCTCCTACGCACACACTTAGAGCTCAAGCTAGGAGTGACATGAGCTAACTGTTATACATATGTATACATCTATTTTAGGATTAGTCCAAGATCAATCTAAATGATACAAGTTAACTTCTATTATTTATTAAATAATTTATATAGATTTATCGTACATTACAACATATACATCTTTTAAAAGTTTAAACACACATGTACATACCAGTGTTAGGAGTAGGCCGTATAGTTTGATCATGTCATGTGATCATATCAACCACATCACTCGTGCCTGCATATCTTTCTCTAGTTGTACGTATGACTGAGGAGTGTAAGGGGCTAACTAGATAACTAGGCATCATGGATGAAGTGTCTGATTGTAGTAGCATATCCATAAACCCAATATGGCTCAAACCTCGCAGTTGATCCTCAAATGAATTGAATCCCTCATCTGTGATATGGACCTAATCAGCTCGTATCTCCTCCTCTACAGCGACAAAGTGATCTATAGGTGGGTCAGTGCCCAGAGCATGCGTAGAGTGATGAGAATGTTGTGATTGCCTTGAGGTATGTGTCTATGAAGTCGTAACATGCCTGTCTCTGAGAATCTCCTCTCTAACAGCAGCTAATGGTATCCCAAGTCCGTATGAAATAAAATGGTAAGAATGTAGCAGGTCCTCGGCTAAATACTGTGACATTTGTACATGTCTACTACCTCCTACTATAGTCGCTACCTCATCTAGGGAGGGGATGCCAGCAGTAATATACTGTTCATCTCAATCTGAAGCCACCCCGTGACTAGAAGATGCATGAACTGTGGATGATCTCAAATGTGGTTGACTCATCATATATCTGCCCAGCCTTTCAGATGATAGGCTGATGTTGATGGAATTTGTCCAATCCTATCAATTGCTTCTCTCTAAGAAGCAATCACAACGTGATCCACTATGGGGGCGAGGGTTGGGACTACTGCCGAAAATCTCTTGCCAGCAAGGTCCCTGTGTCTAGGTGGAGCTCTATCATGCCTACGATATGCATCTCTGTTAGCAATCCTGCCCCTCCCCTATCCATAATATGTTGGAATATCAAGGTAGTTTGGTTTCATCTGACAATGAACCTCAACAAATACCTGTTGTGCAAAGTATAACAGTATCTAGTTGTTATTAGGACAACGATGATGGACAACTAAGAAGTGTGGGTAAATCAATGATGCAACCTGTAGATCAATACATCTCATGAGGTGATATCCTCTCTCCTTACTCTTCTCTTGATACTATGGATAACATCTCTCCTTGATGGTCTCCTTCAAGACCACCCTCACCACATCAGCAAAAGAATCACAACCCCTCACCTCACTCCTCAATTGTCTATAAATATCAGCTATAACCTTTGGTGAAAATGAGATGTGATTACCTATGCGATCCCTCAATGTCCACAAACTATCAAAAATGGATTCACATGTACTCTTGTACACGCCATCAGTCTATGGGTCATCTAATATGACCCTCAACCTCTATAACTCATGGTCACTGTAGTGAAAAATGGTAGCAATATCAGGCAATGGGGGATCTTGGTGTGGAGGATCTATATCATCATGTGGATCCTGATCAAAAGCCTATGCAGGTGGATCCTGATCAAGTACATGATTATGGACCGGATCCTATGATGCCATCTATCTAGGCAGGCCATAAAGTTACGATAAATACGTAAGCACACACACATGAAGTGCATTCAATTTAAAACATTAAAAATTAAAATCAGTTAAATTCTAGAGAGAGAGAGAGATTGTTAATCTTGATCTCATTAAAATTTAAAATGTACACATGCCAAGTTCTTGCATAATTCATATATATATATATATATATATATATATACATGAAGTTCTCGCATAATTCAAATTTTCAAATAAATAATTTTAAAGCTCAAGCAAGAGGGAGATCATTAAAAATAGATAAATTTATCACATACATATATTTTAAATTATTAAAACATTAATGAGAAAGAGAGGGAGATCATTTTCATGAAAGAAGGAGAGAGAGAGATAACATTAATTCTAGAGAGAGAGAGATCATTAAAGATATATATACATCATGTACTAAATTAAAACATATATAAATTTATTTATATAGATCGCATACATACATTTTACATTATTAAAACTTTAACGAGAGAGAGAGAAAGGGAGATCATTTAAATCATGACATCTAGAGAGAGATAACATTAATTTAAGAGAGAGAGAGAGAGAGAGAGAGAGAGAGAGAGAGAGAGAGAGAGATCATTAAAGATATATACATACAGTTACTAAATTAAAACATATATAAATTTATCTATATAGATCGCATACATACATTTTAAATTATTAAAACATTAATGTGAGAGAGAGGGAGATCATTTTCATGACAAAGAGAGAGAGATAACATTAATTTTAGAGAGAGAGAGAGATCATTAAAGATATATGCATCATGTACTAAATTAAAACATATATAAATTTATCTATATAGATCACATACATACATTTTAAATTATTAAAACATTAATGAGAGAGAGAGGGAGACCATTTAAATCATGACATCAAGAGAGAGATCTAACATTAATTTCAGAGAGAGAGAGAGAGAGAGAGAGAGAGAGAGCATTAAAGATATATACATACAGTTACTAATTTAAAACATATATAAATTTATTTATATAGATCGCATACATACATTTTAAATTATTAAAACATTAATTCAAGAGAGAGAGAGAGAGATCATTTTCATGACATAGAGAGAGATAACATTAATTTCAGAGAGAGAGAGAGAGAGAGAGAGAGATCATTAAAGATATATACATTATGTACAAAATTAAAACATAATTTTTTAAAATTAAAACACATGCGAGTTGAGCAAATTAAGGGAAGAGAGATTTTATAAGGGGTCATATGTAGTTCTAAGGGGTCACACATGTGTTAGAAAACATGCTTGACCCCTTAGGACCACATATTTTTTCCCCCTTAGGACACTAATGTATGTGATCTTAAGGGTCTGATATGTCATACACACTAGGATTTTATAAGGGGTCATATGTGGTTCTAAGGGGTTACACATGTGTTAGAACACACGTGTGATCTCTTAGGACCATATATGAACCCTTAGGACACTATGTGATCCTAAGGGGAATTTCGTATGTACACTAGGATGTTGTAAGGGGTCATATGTGGTTCCAAGGGGTCACACATGCATGAACCCTTTGGACCACATATTCTTGACCCCTTAGTACACTTTAATATATGTGATCTTAATAAACCGTATGTCGTACACACTAGGATGTTATAAGGGGTCATATGTGGTCATAAGGGGTCATGCATGTGTTAGAACACATGTGTGACCCCTTAGGACCACATATTCAACCCCTTAGGACATTGTACATGTGATCTTAAGGGACTGTATGTCATAGACACTAGGATGTTATAAGGGGTCATATGTGGTCCTAAGGGCTCACGCATGTATAGTGTTAGAACACACATGCATGACCCCTTATGACCACATATGACCCCTTCTAGGACACTATGTGATCCTAAGGGGTACATTATGTATACAATAGAATGTTATAACAGGTCATATGTGGTCCTAAGGGGTCACACATGTAACGAGTCACACATGAGTTAACATATGTGACCCCTTAGGACACTATGTGATGGACTAAGGGGTATTTTGATTCACACTATAATTTTATAAGGGGTCACACATGTGTTAGAATACATGCGTGACCCCTTAGGTATGACCCCTTAGGACACTATATGATCTTAAGGGGTATGTCGTACACACTAAGATGTTATAAAGGGTCATATGTGGTCATAAGGGGTCACACATTTGTTAACACATGTGTGACCCCTGAGGACCACATATGACCCTTTAGGACACTATGTGATGGACTAAGGGCTATGTCGTACACACTAGGATTTTATAAGGGGTCATATGCAGTCCTACGGGGTCATGCATGTGTTAGAACACATGCGTGACCCCTTAGGACTACATATGACCCCTTAGGGTCCACTATGTGATCCTCTATGGTCCTAAGGGGACATTAAGTGTTGTCAAGGGCATATGTGGTCTTAAGGGGTCCTAAGGGGTCATGTTGTGTGTGTAATAGGGTGTGAAAATGGGTCATAAAGGTTTTATTTTGTCTAATTTGTTTAAATTTGTTATCTAAGTTTTATCATGTTTTTTAAAATTTAAATTTATTATTTAATTTTTCTAGCATTTTAATTTATTATATTTAGTTTTTTCAGCTCCCTGTACCACCTTTAATGACTGGTAAGACTGCTCCGCTAGGTTCTGTGGCTGTGAATGGGGGCTCTGCGGGGGTCTTGTCTGGTGCTGGGAATGGGGGTTTTATGGGGGTCTCCTCTAAGGTTGGAGATACAGTGCTTTCAACGACCTCTACTGCTGATCGAGATGCCTGTGGTTGTTACTATATGTAAACCTTTAGTTTGCAAGGTGTCTGATGATACTGATATGGAGATCATCCACACTTCCTCGGTGTTTGAAGTGCATGGTCTGATTTGCAGGTTTCAGGGTTTTTGGCCAAGCCTTCCTTGGCTGCACACTTGGATTTCTCAAAGCTGGGAACCGATTATAAAAGGTTCAGTTAACATCTTTCCTTATACCAAGGGTTTTTTCATTGCCAAATTTGAATATGAAGAGGATAGATCAAAAATCTTACGTATTAATCCTTTCAGCTGGGAAGACAAATTTATTTTGATGGTTAAACCTTGGTTCCCGGGCTTTAACCCATCCACAGATTCATTTAATGAGATTCCTATTTGGGTTAGGCTCCCTAACCTTCCCCTTCATCTATGGACGGACTCTCTACTAGAGGAAGTGGGGGATGCTTTAGGTGAATTCTTAATGATTGATAAGGAATCTTTCTAGATTTATCACTCTACTTATGCTCGGATTTTGGTTAACATTGATGTCTCTAAAGGGCTTCCAGCTGAGTTAGAGATTGAATCTTCTTTGGGATCTTGGGTCCAACCACTCGACTTTGAAGGTATCCCCTTTAGATGTCGAAAGTGCTTCCAGACCAGACATGTTGTTGCACGGTGTGAAACAGATAAAAAGAAAAAAAGGTCTGCTACTTGGTGGAAGGGGGCATCCTCTGAACACTATTTTGTTAAAAAGAAAAGCTTCTCCCAGGTGGTGGCACAGGTTCCTCAGGCTGATGAGCCTATGATTGTTGCCTTTGTTCCTCAAGAATGTGTGGATGCTTGCACCTCGGGTTCTTCTTCAGACCCTCTTGCATCCCAGATTGCTGTTGGATCTGCTGTTGTCCCTGCCTCTGTTGTTCCTGCATCTCTGGCTACTGGATCTTCTGTTGTCCCTGCCTCTGCTGTTCCTACCTCTCTGGATGCTGGTTTTGTTCCTCTTGATGATGGGCTTCTGAATCCTTCCTCTTGGCAAAAGGTTGCTGCTAGGGTTGAGGAGGGATGGATTGCTGTTAAAAGTAAAAAATCTAAATTGTCCCAGTCCTCTTTTGATATGACCCTTAGATCCCACAAGGGTAGGACAAATTCTTGATCCTTCCTGGTTGGGTGAGGGCTACTAGTTTTTTGCAGCCTATTGGGTTTTGGTGGGGGTATTGTTGTTCCCCTTCTTTTGTTTGGTTATGACGAGTCTTTATTGTGTACTGTTTCTTTGAGAGAACTTTCAAGTTTATCTTTCGGTTCGGGTTACAGGTCCTTCTAAAACCTGTCTTGTAAAGGGTTTCTAGTCCCTTAAAAACTTGTTTTTCCTTAATCAAAAACATTTTCTTAACGTTTTTCTAAGTTTTAATTTACTACCTTAGTTTTCTAAGTTTTTCATAGCATTTTTTTTAAAAGTTGAAAAAAAATACATATACAGTTATTTAATTTTAAAAACAAATCGATGTTAAATCAAAACATTAAATTAAGTTTTGTAACATTTTTCTAAGTTTTGATTTTCCTGATGTTTTTCTAAAAAAAATTCAAACGTTTACTAAAATGCTGAAAAATAATAAATATACAATTATTTAATTAAAAAAATAAATTAACAAACAAATTATTTATTAATTTTTAAATAAATTTAATAAAAAAATAAATTATTAAATTAAAAAAAAGGTTATTTTGTGCACCTGAAATAATGTAGGTCGAAAGTTGAAAGGTGAGAAGTGATGGTTGCTGCTGACAGGGAACGGTGACGTAGTGCTAATGTCGGGTTCGCTCTAACCCCCTCTGGACATAGAAAACTCCAAACTTGAAAATGATAGTTAAATTGTCATTTTTCAGTTTTTATAGTAGTTTTTAAAAAAATAATTTAAAAACCGGTTCGATCAAACTGGGGGTTCGATTGAACCCCCAAACCCACTTGGGGTTCAATCGAACCCATTTCCGATGGCGGGTTCGAGCGAACCCTACAGGGGGGGTTCTCTCAAACACCCCTAGTTCGTTCGAACCCCCCGACCCACCCCCCCCCCAAAAAAAAAACAAAAAAAATTCCCCACCTCTGCCAGTTTTCTTTGTTGGCATAAGTGGGAGCCATTATTGTGGGATAGCCCTAGCATTATCAAAGTTTTCCTCATTCAAAACCAAAAATAAAGCAATATCATCAGCAAATCGGGCATTGATCAGATATTCGGAATTAGGTAAGGTTAGCCCTCTAATAGAAGGACCGAGGGTAGGAGCTCTCAGAATGTAAAACATCGATGGTTGTTCATGTCAACTAACTTAATCATATGCCTAGGAACCTCTGTACCATCTCTTCTATGTATCATTGAGCTTGGATTGACATTAATGACAATTCTAATAACGTCAATGGTTGATTTGCTATTTATGGCAGCCACTTGATCAAGAGTTGTGAAAGCGTATCTATGCTTGGGTATAGAAGAGTCATCATTGCAGGCAGTAACCTTTGAATCATCTATCAAGGTGGTTTCTAGTCCACTGTTGAGTTTGTTGTAAATTTTATTGGCTAGCTTTATTGCTCCCCCAGATAATGTGTATGTCACTCCAACTTGGATGTTATCATAATAGGTTTTTGCTAGTTCATTGAAACAGGTAACACATGTTTCACTACCTTCATTGTCTACGATGTCAAAGCTAAAAATGTGGCCACTTTCTTTTGTTGTATTATAGTGATAGATGTCCTTCTTCACTAGGACACGACCCTTGACGGTCTAGCTTGGTTGGTAGGGATTCAAATTTTTTATAGGAGTTATTGGCATAAATGTGTTGCCCATGTTTTGAGGTGGCCTAACCCCAAACAATGTTTTTTGTCACCTGAAACCCTTACATTTTGTGGATGTGCTTGGCTCTATACTTGCATCGCATAGAGGAGGCATAGTTTGTTCTACCTAGTCTTCCTATTTTACACAAAGGAAAATTGGTTCTCCAACTATAGCATGTGTTGTACATACAATTTCTAGGTTAAGAATAACAATCCACCTACAAAATTAAACAATCAAAAATGAAATATTTTAAGCATTGCATTTTGTAAAATATAGAATAACAAAGAGCACAATTGACCCCTAAGTAGTAGTGCAAGCCTTTAAATGCTTTACGACTATTAGAATAACATCTAGCTATTTTCTTAGAGCATATTTATTTGCATAGAAAGGGGGTCTACAGATAGTGAAGGCTGAATTTAGAGGCCCAAAAAGTTCTCAAGCATAAAGGCATTTCCATAAAAGCATCTCATTTACAACTTCTCAATCGAATCAACAAAGAGCTTCAGTTTCTTTGATCTGTAAAACAACATAAGAAACAAAAAATATTAGAATGGAAGGTAGTTACTCTCTCTAAATTTGTAAATGCCTTGTATACTTATAAAATACTCAGAAAGAGCATCAATATGAAAAAACAATTTTGTCAATTTTTTGACATAGTTGGTGAAGAACCTACCAAATGCTAACTATGAACACCCTCACAGAAAAAAAGTTTTGCAAACTGTTGCATATCCTGACAATGACATTAGTTTGCTCTAAAATCTTACCTTGAGTCATCATCCAACAAGAAAGAATTTCCTAGAGAGCTATTTGAATCTTCATTCATCAATACTCTCATGTTTGCAATAACCTGTAAAATATCCATCGCTATTGACAATTAGGAGTAATGTGTTAATTCAAGCATGCAATTGTATCACAGGCAATTATATCAACGTTACTTACATATTGACTCAGACTGTGAGTGCCATACTTATTATCCTAGTACATGGTTAAGGATTTATGTTAACAAGGATCTATCTATCTTTACAGAGATGAAAAATATGTAAATAGAATTTAACATAATAATGGTAATGTATGCCTAGTAATGATCAACTATCAAAAAAATTTAAAAAAATATTTTAAATGATGCTAGAATTTATGGGAAAACAATATATTCCCAGAAACATTTATCACTTGTTGCTTACCAAAAATCCCACTGCTTGTCTGATATGCATGAGTTTATCCCAAGTTGAACTAGCATACTGCAGTATTACAAACTTTCAACTTTCAGTAAGGTATGACAAGTCCAAAAATACAAAATAACATACAATAGACTAAAAACATTACATTTCCTGTCCAGATATATTCTAACCTATTGAAAAGTTGTACATTGATATATAGGGATCTCCAATAAAATATTAAATAAAGTAAGTAGTGCCAGTCGAAAGGTGCATACCTGATTTTGGCAAAATTTCAAGGTATGTAGTGCTTTCCCATCACAGGTAATCATAGGTGGACTTCTTCCTTTGGTTGTGAAGCCTGTGTATGGCATAGAAACTTATTAAGGATTTTTATGGATGATATATAGATGAAATTTGTTGAAAATGATTTATGAAGCATACTTCCTTTTTATCTAGAGAGTTGTTGCAGTGGATCTTCTTCTTTTTTCCTCAGTACCGTGTATGGATTGTTTTCCATTTTTGCATACCGCTCATAAGAGAATGCTTGCTCAATCTGGAGGTCTTCTAAGGATTTCACTTTGTAGACTGTAGTAAATGTTAGACCTTGTCTTTCTATTGCACCGATATTGATGGTTGACTTCTGTAGTGTTAAACCTTTGGCTTTATGTATGGTCATAGCCCATGCCATTTTTATTAGAAGTTGCCTAAGATTGTCTAGTGATACTGGTGTTATGGGTACAAGTTTCGGCTTGTTTGGGTGCCATAGGGGACCACTATAGTTGTCAAATTTGACCATGATATACATTGGTATGTCAGGTGGCTTGGAATTAGGGCTATAAATTATTTCAATTATCTCACCAAGAGCTCCATTGACAAGTCTTTTTTGTGTCCATATGTTAGTTGTGAGCATGATTTGCTGGCCCGGTGACAATAGGACTTGATTGTAAAGTTGTTCATTGTCAACATCAATAGCTATTTTCCTTATAGTCATTGTAGCTCTACTTATTGCAATTGGATGATTTAATTCCTTTAGAATTCATTTTCCTATTGCATCAGAAGGAACGGATCGGGTTCAATGCCTACTCAAGGGTTACCATATCATTAGTAGCAAAGAGGTGGACTGCAGTGTCAAATTGCTTATTCACAACTGGCGGTAATTGGTCTTTTGTTCGTGTCATCAAGCTTTGCCAATCTTCTTGGGTTGGGTGTGCACTGCGTATGTTTAGTAGTGTTTGGCAGAATTGTGATTTCTTTAGAGATTCCCCTTGTTGGCGAAACATCATTTTTAGGGTGATCATTGTTGTAAATTGGTTCCAAAGTGTTACGGCATTTGAGTGTGAGGTGTATATTGGTTTATCCATTATAGGTGGAAGTTGGGTGAAGTCTCCAATGAGAATCATAGATACGCCTCCAAAGTATGAAGTTTTATGATGAGAGAAAGCTTTGCGAAGTCGGCTATCTATTTTCAACAATAGTTTCGGGCCTATAAAGCTCATCTCATCAATGAGTATATATCTTATGTCCTTCAACTTTTCTTGGAAAATTGTTAGTGCTTGGTCAAGTAGTGGTTGCATTTATTTGATGGGGATTCGTAGTGTTGAATGAATAGTTGTTGCATGAATGTTAAATGCAGCAATTCCGGTAGGAGCTAGTACGAGTATTGGGTTTTTTTGTTGTGGTGAATTTTCTTGTCGTATATTTTTTATACTACTAATCAAGAATGATTTTCCTCTACTTGCAGTTCCTTGTATGATCATGTGTAATGGTTTGTTGAACACACTTGTATTATGATTTGAGACTACCAAAAGTGTTTTCTTTTGTTTCCTTGATAGGGTATTGATGGGTGTATACTTTCTTATTGGTACATGTTCGTCTTGGGTGGTTGTTTTCTTTATATTTGTAAATTGTGATGCAGTATCGTGCAATTCATGTGGTATTTTAGTTTCACCCCAATTATAGTTGGTGTCAAATTCACGTCGGCCTAGTAATTCAAGTTCGTCCAAATTGTTGTTGATTGTATGCCTCATTCTTGAAAGCAGATCCCACTCATTCATCTCTGATGTGGTAGTTATATTCCTTTCATCTTCATTGTTTTCTTCTTCTTAGGGGCTAGCATTTTCTTTGATATGTGGGATGATTATCCATACATCATATTTGTTTACATTCATTTGATGTCAATTGGTGATTATTGTGTCCTTGGTAACTCCTATATCAGTCGTAATATTTTGAAAGTGTTTATATAAGAGCAATTCACTCCAGCAAAATGTTTCAAAATGTTCTAACTCTTCATTGGGTATACTGTAGAATTTTGGGTAAACATTAACAATGGCTTGTATTGTTCTCTCTTTCCATTTGCATGATTTACGACTTGGAACATAGGTGTAAGATCTTGCAGATTCGAGTAATGTGATTGTCTATAGCTCTAGAGGGCAGTCCATATAGGAGTATAAATAATTGTTTTCTAGTATATTCTCATTTTGTGTTTTAGTTAATCAGTGCAGCACTTTTTGTCTAACATTTAAAGTTGTAAATGGATTGTTACAAACAATAAGGGGTAATTTTTGCAACATATGGCAAGTTTCTTTCGCACCGATGTCACATTCTGCTACAATCTTTGTCATGAATCTTCGATATGCTACTACTACTAGGTCATCTCTTTGTTGAGTTGTGGATATTCTTGTTAGCATAGCAGTACAACTTTCAGATGTTCTCTCTGCTTTTGATGCATATTTGGCAATGTATTTCAGTACAAGTTCGCGTGATATGACAAGTTGGCAATTGATATTAGCTCTCCATATTGAAATCATTTCTGGGTTGTGGATGTTGAGCCTATCATCATTTCTTGCAGGTTCATATTTCTTTGTGCCCGTTTAATCGCATAATAAGATAGAGGTACAGTGTTCTTTCCATGGAGCTTTATATCGACATTCTAGTTTTCTACCCTTCTTCCGTAAGCATGTGCTCTCTCCGCATTTTGTGTGTCTTTGTACACGGTTCACTAAATCTTCATAATCATCCAATGGATTTGTGGCTACTATGTCTATTGTGTTTAGAAAGCATGCATCGTCACATGGAAATCGATTTATCTGGTTGTTCCTATGTGTTGCTGCACGAGGGTTCCAAGCACTTACGCACTTATCAAAAAAAATTCTTGCTTGATCAACATCTTCGTTATTTTCCCAATCTACCTTGTCCATGTCTGGTGCATCTTGGAGCCACAGGAACCCATGTACGTGTGAGGTTCCTCGGTGTTGCCATTCATATTTGTACCAATAATCTGTAACACCAAGGAGTTTCTCAATAACTTCTTCACGTAATAGGGTGAATCTTTGATGTAGGTATAATGATGTTCTATGCACGTTATTAATGACATTTTCAAGATGATGCTTATTTGAACACATGGAAACCTCCATATTATTTGTGACAATTTGTTGGAGGTCTGGCCACTTTGTATCAGCTGCGCTTAGTGTGAAGAAGAGGGCAGGAGATCCTATTTGGTTAATCATGTTTGTTAATTCCAAACAACCCTTGTTCCAATATGGTCTGGTTCCTCTCATGGAAGAGCCAAAGTGCAGTAATTTCTCAGCTAGTTGTGAGTCAGGGAGTTTTTTCAAGTGTGCACATAAATTCTCAATAGTGGCTGGTAAGTGCTCCTCTGCATTTTTTTTTCATGAAAACTGTTGCAAGAGATTGGCTCTGACGATGCATCATAAGGTTGTAGATGTAGTATCGAAATATACTACATCCTAGATGTTGTCCAAATATTTGATCATGGAATCACATCAAGTGTAGTTCATATTCATGAATCTTTATTTCCCTAGTTCTTGGTTGCATTTTTAATCCAATTTTGTTTGGGAAGAGTGTTGGAAATGCCATATCCAGTAGACCCTTGGTATTATATTCGTTAATTGGGGATAAGCCTATTTCTGGCAGGTCAATGATGTTATTTGTGGTGTCCTCTAGCTCTAGTGTTTTCTTAATTATCTATAGTTCATGATGTTCATTTGGTAGGTGGAATATAAATGATGATGAATTGGTTGTCATACCCTCAACTTGGTCTTCATCATCATCTTCATTGTTTGCTACCATTAGATCATCGTTTGCTTCAATGGTGTGAAGCATGTTTGATACGTTTGTTCTTTCCTCGGGGATTTGGTTTAGGTTGTTATAATCTATTGACACATATTTATAGTATGGGTCATATTTCACTTTGTATTGAAATGCATCCCTAACATGACCCCTACTTACATAACAGTCATAGTAGTTTCCTTGAGTATGGGGTCTGCGAACTATAAGGACATCTATGTCTCCCAATTTATGTGGGAGCACACTTGCAATGTTCTTTATGTCTTGTGCGAAGCTAATTTTATGGCCACTATATTTATATTGGCCTCCAATAGTATGGGTAACCTGTAATATAGGGTTCACTCTAGCAATGAGCATTTCTTCTACTTGCGTCAATATCTTCAGGATAATAGGTTGCTCCTTTGAGTCCATGTTATTGTGTAGATAGAACTAGTGTACACCATTTTCATTAATGCATCTCCTACAGGTAGGGGTGTGGCATGATGAGTGTGAAAGCATACCTAGGTACGACTCTTTGCATATATTACATATTTCCAAGTTAGAAAACACGTCTATTTTCCTATGAAAGCTTTTCATTGCTGTCATGAATCTAGCATTAGCATTCAACCCCACTGTTTGCTTTGTTTGATATCATTCTTGTACTTGTATTTTTTGGTGAGCTTGAGGATTTGTCACATTTGCAGATCTTCCATTTACAGGATTAATTTCATTTTGTTCTTTTCTTCTAAAATGCGTAAGTATAGCTGCTTGCTCCCTATGGCTGGAATAATACGTTTGGCTTCTTTTTCGACTTAGGTCTCTTTGATCTTGCATTTTTTAGGGTGATTGGTGGTTCCTTGAGCGTTGGAGTCAGCCATCTGATTGCAGTATTCAGCGGGAAAAGAATGTTTAGGGTGATTGGTGGTTCCTTGAGCATTGGAGTCAGCCATTTGATTGCAGTATTCAGCGGGAAAAGAATGTTTAGGGTGATTGGTGGTTCCTTGAGCATTGGAGTCAGCCATTTGATTGCAGTATTCAACGGGAAAAGCATAAACACCTTCACAAGAAAGCTTTGAACCAAATAGAAACACTACAATATAATATACATGGAACATTGCATATTGGAACGGACAAATTGCGTATTTTGCATCAGTCTAAAGAGAGTCTTCTAGCAAACAGTTTAAATTATGTACATTAAGTTGACATTTTCTGTTACTTTAGGAGTGTGAAATGTTTTAGCATCAACTGCCTAGTAGCTGTGAAGTAAAAAGTGGAAGCATAAACAATGCACATGGAACTATTTGACAAAATGCCTTAACAATATAAATATACACAGGGCACGTGAACTATTCAATAAAATGTCCTTTTCAAGAGCTCAAAACATAGATAAGGGACAAGAACTATTCGATGAAATTCCACAAAGAATGTTGTCTAATGTAATGCGAATATTTTCATGTAGAATGGTTTTTCATAATGTTTGATCATCAAGAAAAATTGTTTGCCAATTTCCTCAATGAATTAAATAATCAGGATCGCAGAATATGCCCTTGTAATATACAACATGAACTCAAAATTATATGCACATATACGGTTTCATTTCCAAATAGCTTTCAATGCATATGCGACTCATTTGAAATCAAGTTATCGGTAAAGTTCCCAAATTAACAAGAGTTGCATTGCATCGTATGAAAAAGCAGAGTTGCATTACATCGTATGAAAAAGCATCAATTGATAAAGCTTTATAAATTAAAAGATCAAGCAATCCTATATCATTTGGAGTTTATGTAAAAATGATAGCAAGATTTTGAATATAGGTAATCAAGATAAAAGGTAATTTCCAAGTTTTCCCATTACAAATTGGTATTCATGATTCATTAATTTACAATGCATACACATCGTGAGACACACACGCGCACACACACATCTATATATTTTGGTATAAAGAATATTGACTATCTATGGTATTATATAGGGGTAAATTACATTTTCACTCTGTTTACAACTGTATGCTGATTCTATTTACAACTGTATGCTTCCTTTGGTAGTATTTTTAAACAACAATATGAATATTTTGTATGACTATTTATGAATGATTTATGTAATGGCTAGGGGTAATTAGATCCTTGACTGTATTTACAACTGTGTGCTGGCTTTAAGGCTAGAGGCTTGTATCAGTACACATTTCTTTTATTTTCTCCAGAAGTATACTTCTCTCTGAGGCAAAATCTAGCTACTTTGCATTGGTGATGGTAACCTTCAGCCATTCTTCATTATTGTATGTTTCATTTCTGCAATCAAGGAAAGTGAAAGTGAAAGTCAAGTAATAGATGATAAAGATTAATGGAAACAAGACTGCGACAGTCATTTTCATGTGGATGTAGAGTGTAGGACAAATTTAAAGTTTTGTGCTAGTTTGAAAGGCCATCATAGTATTAAATGAGTGGTATCACAGTCCATGGAGTGCCAGAGACTTAGTTCAGTATCTCAAGGATTGGAAATTACAGTCAAAATTGTAGTCAATTAGCAGCTAAGGACAATGATATAATCACTATCAAAGCAACATGAAAAGATGCAGCCCTAAGCACAAAGAAAGGATGTAGTCCATCCAAAGGGCCAAATCTGATGCATAGGTCAAAATCAGTCACAGTGCCCATCAAGCCAAAAAGACTAAAAGACTGTGAATTGTTTGATTACCAAGAGCAATAGGCATGCATAGTAATAACCCAATCCAATATCTCAAAACAGTCTTGATTAAGATAGAACAATCACAGTGTAAAAAGTGTAGTCTAACAAAAGATTTGTGGATCTTAATGAGCAGATCTAAGGCTTGTAATAGTCATGGCAACCATTAAATAGTATGGTAACAACAATAAGATCAAAGCCACAAAAGCCCAACATAGAGATACGGTCTTGAAAGGATGCTCCCACAAAAAGGAGAAACAGTCCAAAATGCTTACAAAGCTATGATGATCAAAGGTTCATATTAGCAAAAATCAGATGTCAAAAACCATCAAGAAATAATCTTAAACTTGTAACCATGCAGTCCATATAGTCCTGAAGCATCATTAATTACCAAATACAAGGCATGATAGTGTATACTCAACCCAAAAAGACAACAAAATAGTGAGCACAATCACTGCTCATTGATAATTATTATTGTATTTATCTTTAAATATCAAATAGGCCTTTGGACATTCACAATGTCATATCAATCACACGTTGGAGAATAAAAAGGGTCAAAGGTGCAAATACAGTAAGGTTGCAGTAACTTGAGAATCAAGATCACAGTCCCATAAGGGATGATAGTGACATGAATAAAAGCAAGAAGGGAGGCCCTCAACATGAGGATTATTGTTATAGTAGCCATTCATATCCAATGATCTAGTCATGAATGTACAAGGAGTAGACACAATGCACGTCCCAAAGGACATGGCATGCAAGGCAGATTTGTAGGGTTTTAACAAGGTTATGTGAACTGGGGATATTGGACAATTTGTGAAGCTATTAGGAAAATAGTTGTGAACTTAAGAAGACTACAAATAAATGACATTCCAGTCATAACCTATCATTCATGGTCAAGTGCATCATTAACAATGATCAATTCACTAAAAGAGACATTAGAACAGTCTTCCTACAGCATAAAGGATTAGAACAGAGAGGTACAATCCCTTAATAGTAAGTGCAACATGAAAAGATCAAAGAAGACAATGAAAATACAATCTTTCCGGCTCATGTACAATTAATGGCAATCATAGTGATTACTTTGATGCATCATTAGGGCACAACAGAGACTGTCACAAGGCCACATAAGGATGTTCAAACACAGAGTTATGCCGTTTAGTAGACAATAAAAATAGTGGGAAAGCATACAAGAACAACGACATATCATACGAGGTCATGTATTAAACCATTATAGCTCCTTAAGTAGTTCATAAGATATCGTAAGATTTCATAAATCATACCGCTGAGCCTAAATTTGTTATGCAAGTTCAGGTGAGCATTGACATATTGGATCTTTATATTATTGAGGCCTACATGGAACAACTTGGTGAATGTCTAATTAGATTACTGACATAATATATTCTCATAGTACAGAGGCTTATGTGAGAGGCTAAGTGTAAGCCTAGATAAATTTTGATAGAATATATCATCATTTTACTTAAGCCTATCCCAAATAAGCCCATTATGAGTCTAGGAGATTTTTAAGTTGATAAAATAGATCATATCATTTCTACAGGCTATCTAGAAGTGTTAGGTGCACATTCAGGTGAAATTTGATTGAATAAATTCTTATGTTACAAAGGTGTACAAGGTGCAAATTCTTATGTTGCATAAGCCTAGGTGTATATCTACTGAATAGATCTTTGTGTTACTAAGTCCTATATAAAGAAGTTGAGAGCCAGATTAGTTGAATGTGAGGAAATGCATTCCTTTATTCAAGGCTTCACCGGGACACATTAAGTATGTGTTTACGCAAATATCAACAAAATAGATCCTTGTGCAAGTTTGGGTAAACTTTAACCAAATAGATCCTTGTGTTATTAAAGCTTGTCTTGGAGAAGCTTTCCTAGAAGACATTGAGTTCACATCTGGGTGAATTTTGATAGAATAGATAGTTATGTTACCAAGGCTTGTCCAGGGGAGAATTGATGCAAATGTACATAGACTTTACTAAATAGATTCTTAATTTATTAATGCCTATCCAAAGAGGATACTACAAGTCATTAATTTTCATAAAATAAAATATTGTGTTAGAAAGGCCCGACTAGAAGATATTGGCACAAGTCTCAGCGATTCTTGAAGTAGATCATTATGCTTTTCTGAGCTATTGACAAAATGTTGGGTGCAAATATGATATAATTTAGACACAATAGATCTTTCTGTTGAACTATTTAGATGGGGATGGGCGAAGTCAAGGTGAATTTTGATGAAAAGGATGAGTACTTGCCCACGTGACTAATTTGGAAATAGATATTCACATTACCAAGGCCTAGTTGGTATGTTACAAACGAACAACAATATGAATTTTGATTAAAAGGCCTAGTACAAGTCCATTTAAATTATGATAGAATAGATGCTTATCATACCAAGTCCTAGTTGGAAGAAGATAAAAGCAAGACCATGTGAATTTGAAATATATGACATAACTGCAACAATTTATGCAACAATTCACATAAGGAGGTTCAAACATAGAGTTATGTCATTTAGTAGACAATAAAAATAGAAAGAAGTCTGAGGGACTTTCAATTTAAAAGTAGAGATCAGATAAATGCAACTTATGTCAAAATGGATGAATGTATTATCAAGGACTGTCCGATAAGGCTAGAAGAAAGTCTGAGTAAATTATGGCAGAGTAGCTGCATATGTTACCAAGGATCGGTCATAAGAATAACCAAGAAAATTTAGGCGATTTTGATGGAACATTCTGAGAGTAATTTCTCTGCATTATGACATAAAAAATCTCAGTGTTAATGAGTCCTATTCAGAAGAGGCTAGAAGCAAATTTTGAAGAGGCTTTTTGTAAATTAAAGATGAATTTTGACATAATAAATGTGAAAGTAAAGACCTATGAATGAAACTTATAAGCATAAAGGTAGTCTAAAAACTATAGTGCATTGCTCACAGTGAGCATATACTTCAACATTTCAAGGATTTAATCATGACTACATCCATCATGTGCATGTTTGTGAGTCATTGGGCATCCACGTGCATATGTTGAGTGCCACCAATGTGTTTTTTTTCCAAAGTTTGGCATGAAGTTGAAACTCAATCTTACAAAATTTGAATAATATACCTAGTGGTGGTGGTGTATTGATGCATTCTTTCTTAAGGTCCAAGCCAAGTGACCATTATTTAAGGAATAAGTCATTCTTCCCAAGGAACCACAGGCCATCCAGTAGGGTTGAATATGTTTGCAACCTTCATGGCTCATGAAGTAGATAAAAAAGAATCCCTTTAGCAAAGTGGTTATCTCAAAACGATCGATGAGTTTCCACTTACACATTTGCCCACTTTTGGAACCCATTAATTTGAGGTTGAATCCCAAAAAATTTCCCCACTAGTGAATTTTTAAGCTTGGTAATGGACCTATCAATAATGGATCCAAGGAAAGAGATAATCAAGCCATCCATTGAGAGAAATTGCATAGGGAAGGAGAATGCCAAACCACTAGTAAATTTACCAGTACAGAGATCAACCACCTTAGCATGAACCAACCCATCCAATGCATACCCACAAAGCGAGTTGCAAAGTCTCTAGCAAGCAAAGTCACTTCCTGTGCATCCATATGCAAAGAGTAAGGTATATACACCCCATAGTCTAAGCACAGTCAGACACGCAAGGGTGGTCTCATATGCAGTAAGCTAGCCCAAATTCTAAGCACAATTATATACATAGGTCAACAGTCATCCAATATGGACATTTAAATACCTTTCATTTGTTCCTTTGCTCACATTAAACAAAAAAAAGACCTAGAATATCTAAAGTTCTAAAATTAAAATTAGCATAGGATTAATACTTTGTACCCCAATTCTGAAAGTAATTTCCCACAAGTGCATATGCTAAACTACATCTCCATCATGGTGCTATCACAAGAATGAGATTTAACAAGGAATCATTTGAATTTTATCGTTTGGGTAAAGGAATGGAAAACATTGTTCGATAACTGAATAATATATTATTGACGACAACCGTTTAACAATTTCCCAAGAGAGTGAGACAATACCGGTGGGCTATGCCCACGTTAAATAGCCTATCGGCTAAAAATATGAGTTCCAACCGTGTGAGAACTTAATATCCAAATTGGACACAGCTAATATAGGAGAGAGAAATAACAGAAGCAAGCGCAGGAATGGTGTAACAAAACATAATTGTAGTCAGGTGAAGGAATGATGTAACAAAGCATAATTGCAGTCAAAGCTACTATTCAATTTCAATTAACAAAATCGAAGGATATATAAAACAACTTTCAAACAAATTAAACACAAAGTTGAAATAGTTGTCCAATTATAGTTTTCACACAAGTAAATTTCACCCTAATGGTGACGTTTACCTTCTCACCTTCTCTAAAATATTGGTCACGTGATGTTATTCCAGTTACGGCTTTCAAAAATATATGATTTATAATGTTTACCATCATGAAAATATATGGTATTGTAATTTTTATGGAACTAGTTACAAAGAAACACAACCACCTCAGACTACCCATGTGATTAGTTAGTGATTAAATGACATCATCTTCAATTTAGAACCTTTAAACAAGTTTTTTCAATTTAATATCATATGAAATTGTATAAAACTAGTTACAATATATGAATTTTTTCATTCATAATTGTACTTACCATTCATTCCAACTCTAATTTCATCTATTCTAGTTAGAAAATTTAAAGAAAAGTCTTGAAATCTATTTTTTTCATAATTGTACTTACCATGAAATCTATTTTAGAGATACTTACCATTCATTCCAATTCCATCCATTCTAATTGAAAAATTTAAAGAAAAGTCTTAAAATCTCCATCCAACTTTGTGAAACACATTTGAAACATCTGTCATTCTTATTACACAGTTATCCCTATTCATTTCAAAGTACTTTCCAAACATTTTTAAATTCCAGAAAGAACCCTAAAATCGTTCCCCAATCTCCGAGCACAGAAAGTATCATACTTTCAAATCGTTCAAGGAATGAGAGTGGGTAATTTTGTTTCAATGCAATTTGACGTGATTAAACAGGACCCATCAAGGCATTGAATATAGGATAAGGAGGATTGAATCCATGCAGAACAACGCTTGTGTAGGTTCTTCGACCATTGTCTTACACGTATTAATTTTATTGAAAACCGAAGATCATAATCACCGTTGGTCACTGGTTGGCAGTGAAAAGGAATTCTTTTAAGATATTATTTTGATTTTTACCAAATTGTTAGCTTTTTATTTTTATTTTTCTACTTATCGCGTCATTTAGTTAAGAGTATTATGAAGTAAATTATGAGGGAGTAATCATTTTTGAAAATTATGTCATTGATTAGATTTTGTAGTGCAATTTGACTTGATAATTTTTTTTAATAGTTGATTGTAAATTTGTATTTACAAATGTCTTAGCTAAACTACATTTACTAATAATAATAAATAGAAGTTTAGCTATATTGAATCTTTTCAAGTAAATTACATCTACTAACAATAACATTGTAGAATGTATGGTTGTTGTCATTTTACTACATTCCACATATATTATAGATATTCAAAATTGTCTCATAACTAGCATTATTAATTATTCCTTTATATTAATTAAATAAATTTTAATTATTTAATTAATCATATATATATATATATATATGCACGCACACACGCACACACACACACACACACATATATGTATGTATATATACATAATATTGTTGGTTAACAGAAAAGCGCAAAAGGCATACGCATTCATTCATCAACACAAAAGAATGCTACAAAGATCTATTTCAAGTGTAGAGCTCACAGACTTCTACTTCCGCATATGTTCATTCACTAAACTCAAAATAAAGTAAATTCAATGCAATGTAAATACTGATCGATTCTCACTCATGGCTCACAGGACAAGGGGGATCAGTGCTATTCAAACAACAATGAAGATTACTTGTAAACGATGAAAAATCAATGAATTCACAAACAAAAAAAGAAATGGTAATGAAATGATATCTTTCACACATTAGCATATATCTCAACAAAGATCGCTAATCTTTCAAACACATAGATTTTAAAGATTGCATCCAAAATAGCATTTATTCAAATACTAGAAATATCAGTTCTGATGAATTCAAGGAAAATCAAAGTTTTTCGGACCTTTGCAAAGCTTCATTTTTTAACATATATAGCCTCCAAGTCAATAGTTTGTTATGAAATACCCTAAATATTTTAACTCTAACCTAGAGTCAAAGAAACCGTCTGCTTTGAACTTTATAAAACTAAATAAACAAAAGCCACAGATAGGATGATAGATCAACCGTTAGTTGATCAGGATTCAGGACTCTGTCATGCAAGAGGTAACTGACAATTTGTCTTGCTTTTCCGCAGCACCACGCACATTACACCACTCTAGATGCGCTGCTGAAAAGTTCAAGATAACTTGAAAGTATGGAAGTCCGATATGTTAGATGCGTTGCTTCCAAACCTCCTTATCCATATTCACCTGCGACACTTTAGCTTTATTTGCCTCCAAATGATCAAAGCAGACTGTGAGCATCGACTCTATTTTGCATCTTGCACTAGGTAATTGTTCAATACCTGTTGATCCATTATCACTTCAGTTTCTTCACCTGGATCCAATTCTACAATAATTTGGTTTACCACTAGTTCTTTGCTCTTCTTTTTACTTCTCGAGCGAGTAAATCGGACTGTTGAAGATTTCAATGGGGACCTCTTTGAGCTTTTGGGTTGAACCTCTTCAATAATTGGCCTTGTGTCACCTGCAATATCAACAACCTTGTTAGAGGTAGAAATAGGAAGTTGAGTGGTAGCATGCGAACTAACTGTTAGTTCACAGGAAGGGATTATTGATCCTTCTCTAAATTTTTTATCCCTTAGCCATTTTTTTGTTCTCCTTATGACATTAAAGGTCCTGGCCTGAATGTTTTCTTCTTCTCTCTTGTCCCAGTCAATCTTAGGAATCAATTGTCCTTGAATCTTCTCACTGAATTTGGGATTTAAGATATTCTCCCATGTTTCTTCCTGCACAACAATCACATTAATGGGCAATTTCATGGTAATCACTTGTTGTAAAGTAAACCTCGACCATAATCTATTTCTTACTTCCAACTCATCACTACAATTTTCCTAGTATTCCTCCAGCTAAGGCTCATGAAATAAATTATCATCCATATTCAAGTTTTCCACAGCATACCCCCTACTGTCAAATTTCTGCCTGGCAACATAAGGCTACAAATTAATTTTCTTAAATTCTAACTCTAAATTCAAAGCATCAGACACTAACTTACAACTGTAATAACCAAGTTCAATTGGAAAAACAACTCCAGAGTTACCCTTTGTTCCTAGCTTCTTGTCAATATGAGCCAATTGTCTGCTCACTTCAATGAGTATGTAGTTGTCAAAAGCATATCTAGGTAGTTTGAATGGTTCACCCTCAAAACCGACCACTCGGAGATAGGTAAATCTGGGAAACTGAATGAAAAAGCTTCCATATATGCTAATCAAATCCATGGCTTTAGCCGACATTATTTTATTAACATCACCTTGCAATTCAAAGGCCAACCTCCCTGCGAAGACATCATTCCACTTGGTGAAATGCTCTACATATCTTTATTGTTGTAGTAAAGGGTAATAGTTATAAACTTTCATGCCATCAACCCAAGGCTGATTATGCAGTCCTTGCCAATCTCTAGTACAAGCCAAAATGTAGAACAAATAAGAAGACATGTAGAAGCTAGACATACCCACAAAATTGCTCAAACCCTCATGGAGTCTTTCTGCAATCACTTGTGCCCAGTCAAGGTATTTTTCACCTACCAATAACACCTGGATATAGAAATACATCCAATCCTCTCAATAAACAGAGTGTGAGTTCCCCTTGAGCCTGTTCAGCAAGATAACAATATATCTCGTACTTATGTAATGAAGTGTTCTCTTGTAAGGGGCTTTGGTAACCGAGACCCACCCTTTTGCACCTTCAGCAGCCAATTTCTTGCAATAACACTTCTATATGTGCTTTTATTTTCAGAGAAAAATGCATATGAAGTCCCAATTGACCAATCCTTGTATGGATCCTTATGTGGAATCCCCATTGTAGTCATTATTGTCTCTCTACTAATCTCCAACAACAACTCGCCGCTACTAGTTCTAATGCATTTGTTATCACCATCATATATGTTCATGCATGCTAGTACCAAATTTGGACAAGGAGCAGCGGTTGGAAAGGCTGCAACTTTGACCAGACCACTTCTTACTATCTTCTCCATCATTGAGCCAGCTT
Organism: Cryptomeria japonica; assembly: GCF_030272615.1. NCBI lineage: Eukaryota > Viridiplantae > Streptophyta > Pinopsida > Cupressales > Cupressaceae > Cryptomeria > Cryptomeria japonica. Next base: position 598,683,698 of record NC_081412.1, on the reverse strand, counting down.
CAGGGTTTCTGGCCCTTTCCAAGAAATCTCCTAGGCTAGCTTGAGCCAAAGAGGTGTTGTCCAACTCTGGAAGTATGCTCACCAAGCATGATGTTCGACCGATTTTTGGAAGTACGAACCTACTTGAGGTCACTTTTACATTAAACAACAATTCTTAAACAAGACAGAATTCTATTCCAAAACAAAAGATCTCTCCTACTCTGACCGACCTTTTGAGCTAAAAACATAGTAGAGGGAGATTATTAAAACTCACCTGTAACCACCATGAAATATATGAAACCCTCGGTAGAATGGAGCTGAAATTACCTCCAGCGTCTCCTACTCCTTCAATAATGGTAACTACAACTTCAACAATTTTGAGAATTCACAAGTCTTTTTTTAAAACAAACGAGAAAACAACCAAGAAAGATCTACACACGCCTCATAATGATTCATTCGAACGTGTGAGGTAACAGTGATATGATAGGAACCTAACACTTTCTTAATAACCTATCAACTCCGCACAAACGGTTTGTACTTTTCATGATTTCTTTCTAAATTTGGAATTTTAAACTATTAGAAGCCAAGAATATTCCTTTTTTCCGCACCACCTTCAATGTCATTAAAGTTTTTATAGCCAACTTGGAATGAACCTCTTAAACCTTGAACCAACTTGCAAAGAGTTCAATGGTTCAAGTTCAATTCAATGAGATAGAACATAGAATTCTCAATCGGCGGCTCAAAACAACACCGAGAACGAGCAAAGACCTTTATCAAACAAAAAGGGAAATGTTGAACCTTGAAACTTGAACCAATTTTTAAATAGTTCAAATTTTAGGTTCAAAACCGACTCAACACATTCACACTTGCTCGTTAAATAACATTACATAGTCGCGACTCACGCAAAAGTCTACGGCCCTAGACTGGGTTATGTTTAGATTCAATAGATCTTATAAGTTAAATATTTATGTGCTCTTACTTTACCTCAATTTACTCTGCTATCTGTTGGTATGAATTAGCCGGATATATGATCTTTTATGGGTAATCTTTTGGTGCATTCTCACAATGGAAAGTTATGGTAATTGTCTTTACTTAGATAAAACAAGGGAATTTAACAAGTATGGCTACAGTTGTTTTACTTTCTATTTGAGACTTGTCTAATAGTATGTTGGAAGAGTGTGTAGTTGTTTTGGCAATCTAGTTTTGTAGGATTCAGGTGGAGGTTCCGAAATGTTTTATTCAAAACTACCCCATACCATCATTATCAGAATATCGCATTATTGCAGTCAATTTCTGCAAACATCTTTGTTGGAATTTGTATGATAGTTATGACAGGGATTATCAAATGTATTGGTCTGGAATGGCAATTGGACCGATTCTTTCCTACCGTGCCCACACTGAATCGGATTGTAAACTTTATGTAATTTCATTTAATTAATAAAATTATTCGGCCATAGGCCCATTATCTATCAAATCTATATATATATATATATATATATATATATATATATATATATATATATATATATATATATATATATATATATATATATATATATATATATATATATATATATATATATATATATATATCAAATAAACCAATATCCTTCTAGAGGGGCCTATTTTTTAATTAATTTTCAGGATTCAATTTGGTTTAGTGTTAGACTCAAAAATCTATTAAAAAACTGCATTGAAAATTATCATATACCATATCCTAATTGAAAAGTAAATAATAAATTTATATTACATTAACTATATAAAATAGGCACTACCACGTGACATTTGAACCTTGATAACAATTCCAACAATAAACTTTGCATATGCAATTATTTATATAACCCATAAAACTCTAATTTCAAAGTGATTGCAAAACATTAAAAAAAAAAAAAAATACATATAAAAATACAAGAATCTAGCAGCTATCTTCTCACTAAATCTTCTTCTCCAAACATGGCATCCAGATAAAACTTTAATTTTTGGGACTTTCTTACATTGCAGGAGTGAAATAATGTTTGTGCATCTTTGGTAGCATGAAACTATGAAACTGTTTGAATGATGGTTTCAAATTAATATTATACTTATTAGATTCAACTAAAATTATGGTTAGGTTTAATTTTTTAATTATTTTGGGTTATTATATATTAAACAATAGAAGAATAGATGTCAAATTTATTCAAAAATTCAAATGTTAATTTATAAATTTGTTGTCATTGTAGAAACCTCTTGATTTCATTAGATAATTTATTTTGACTCAGTTATGATATTATTTTGGCTCAATTATTTATTTTATTTAAAATTATAAAAATGGTGAATAAAATTATCAAGATAAATACATAAGAATTTGATCTAAAGATCTAATTCCTCAAGATATATAAAAAATACTTAAAACTTCTATTTACTTGTTAAGTCGGCTTATTAAATCTAGCAAATTAAATCAAGCAATTGATGCTCAACATTCACCACTTTTGTGATGAACCTAAATGCAAAGCATAGCTACTACGTCTTCTACCCTAATTTTAATATTCCAAAAAGTTTTGTTTGATAATAATAAAATTTTAGGCGTAAGCAATTAGGCCTCGTCCCTTTTAGCTATGTTTTAAGCAGTGTTAAGCACTACCTTAAGCTCATCATTTACAAGAATTGTAACAGATGTTAATTAGTGTCAAATTCTTTTTTGAGAGATGAAGTTGGCCAATTAAGCACTATGCAATCTCTTTTTGTATTTCCTATTTAAGGAATCATGCATACTTCGATAAGTTTGGTTGGTTTTATAGACACATCATTATTCAAATTTGGATTCTTTTAATTTTCGAAAAAAGCTACAAACATCATGTAGAAAGTACTGTTAATCATCTTCTAATATCTTAGAATAATAAGAAGATAGTAAGCATAAGGAAGAGAAAGTATAAGGAAAAGGTCAAATGGGATTCTTCATGGAGAGCGATGTCTTTAAGGAAGACAAAATAAGTATGGGCATGTCATCTATATATTTATATATATATTTATATATTTTTATATATAGTATAGGTAGGGAAGCTCTAAGAATATATAAATTTTCAATTAATTATTTTCATAGCATATGGTTAGATGCATTCATCTAAGTTTGCATTTAGATTTGGATTCTTTTAATACATTTAAAAAAAAAAATTCATATTGAAAGAACTATTCATCTTCCTATGATATCTAAGAACAATTAGAAGATAGAAAACACAAGAAAGAGAAAGTCTAAGAAAAAGGTCAAAGGTGAAGGTGAAGTCTAAGAGTGTGTATATATATACATTAAATACTTTCAGAGGGCTTAGATCCATTCATCTAAATGGATTTAATATAGAGGGAACACATGCCTAAATTATAGGTTTAAATATACTAATTATTATGAATAGACTGTGATTTAAAGAAAAAAAATGAAATTTCTCTTCAGAAAAAAATAATAGA